>NC_092769.1:19064927-19364927 GCF_047496795.1 Chiloscyllium punctatum
ATTAGGGACTAAAGTGTAACAATAAACTATTATAATTTAAGGCTAATTGTTAGAGTCCATTGTTCAGGACATTTGCAAAGTTAAACTACAATCCGACAGAGTCAACATGGTTTTACAAAGGACAAATTAAGTTTGAAGTGTTTGCTTGAGATATTTGAAGATGTCACAAACAAGGTGGATAGTGGGAGATGGAACATATCTGGTCTTCCTGAAGGCATCAGATATGTCGCTTCTCCAAAGAGTAAATGGTAAGATCAGACAACATGGGTTTAGGAGTAGTTTATTCGCTTGGATGGAGGATTGGTTAACCAACAAAATGCAGTCACATGGAATAAATGTGTGATTTTATTTTGCCAAATGCAATTTGTGGGGTTCCATTGATTTCAGAACTCATGCTTCAACCATTTGTGATCGTTGGTGTTACTGTATTCGGTTGATGGGATAGAAAATACGATGCCACATTTTCAGATGACACGAACATCGGTGGGCTATTACTTCGGAATAATGATGCAAGAGATTTTAAAACTATGTGGATAGGTTGGGTGAATGGGCCAACGTTTGGCAAGGAAAATTAAAGTGAATAAATATGTGGCTATTCAAGTTGGCCAGTATAATAGAAAGACAAATTATTATCTAAATGGAGAGAAAGTTCAAAGTGTTTAGGTGCAGAGGGATCTGGGTGTCTGCTTGCATATCACAGAAAGCCTGCCTGCGGGTACTTCAAGTAATGAGAAATACAAGCATAATTTCAGTGTTTATTTGTAAAAGGATAGAGTAGAAAGGTAGGGAGTGTTGCTGTAGCTATGCAAGGCATTAGTAAGGCTGCAACTGGAGTACAGTTTGGGTGTCCTGCAGAATGAGGTATTTCCATTGGAGGCAATTCAGAAGAGCTTCATTAGAATGATTCCATATTTGAAGTGAATGTCTTATGAAGAGACATTGAGCAGTTTAGGCCTATACTCTCGAGTTTAGAAGAATGAAAGACGATCTCATTGAGGTCTGTAAAATGCTAAAAGTAATTGAATGTGTAGATGTGGAGTGGATTTTGTTTTCATGTGGTGCAATCTTCAACAAGAGACTAGAGTTTTAGGATGGAGAGATGGCAGGAAAGTGGAACAGAGGCCGCGTTGACATCAGCCTCATCGAGGGTTGGATTCCTCACAGATGCTCCTTGTTCTTATTCAACCCTTTCTGTGTTGCACAGGAATGGGGGAAGACTGGGTATCATACAGGAGCAGGCACTCAGGATAAATCAGTCTCAATCAGTTCGAGGGAATGTAACCGGTGGAGTCACACAGTGACCAGCGCTGGGTTCTCAACTATTTACAGTCTATATTAATGATCAGGAGGATGGAACAGATATACAGATGCTGAGTTTGGTGATGTCGCTGTGGTAAGCAGGAGATTAAATTATCAAGAGAGGGTGGAGAGTCTGCAAATAGATTCAGAGAGGTAAAGGCAATAGATAATAGTTTGGCAGGTGGAATTTAACATGATATAACCTGTTATTCCATATACAGGAATAATAGAAGGAAATATGATACTGAAGTGGAGAGGGATTAGAGGACATAATGATATTGGGTACTGGGGGTTTCCCGCAGACGCGTTCAGACATGAGAGGTTTTGCTCCATCTCTGATCATCAGCTCCCAGACACTCCAAGTTACCCCATTGCTCTCCGTACACATGGAATACTTTGATGTGGTTGATTGGTGGTGGGGATAATGTGTTGAAACGTGCATCAAGGGGACAACCTTTATCCAAGATATATTCATTTCTTTCTACATGGAGACCTGATGACGATGGGAATGGCTGACTGCTTCTGAATGAAGAGACCGTGACTGCTGCCAGGACCATGGGATGTATTCACCAATACGATATACTGTGATGGGCACATTGTAACATTAATAGAGAGAGAGAGAGCACCTTTGGTTCTTCTACCTCTCCCCATTGACATGGGTACTCTGCAGATGCCATGTAAACCATCGGGAATCCAACTATACTGGAAACACCCGGCAGCTCCCTGTTGTGGGAGAAAACAATTACCTCATCCACTATATATATCCTCAATCACCCAATGGTGACATTGATGTTGAGATACCCGGAGATGATGGATATGTCAACCAGTCCTGCCTGGAAAGTTCTGGATCATAGAAGCTGAATGAAACTGTGACCCTAACAGTCACTGGCAGCACCATCTTCCCTATGGTGTGAAGCTGCAGGTCGTGTTGAAGGAGGTGACACCGCTCTATGTACAATCAGTGTCTCCTTACACTCTGCTCCTGGGTTAATTGGAGCTTGGGAAGCTGTTCCTGGAAAATCCGTGGTGGATTCAGCAGATCCCCTTCCCACACACACTCACTCTGTGGTTTCAGAGCTTCCCCTCTCTGCAGCCTCTGCTCCATTTGGTATTCATGTTACAGATCCAGATGCTGTATATACAGTCTCAATTCTCCATCCAGAGTTGGGCCACCAAATCCTCAGGTCTCCCTGAATGTCTGAGGCAGCTCACAGCACAACCTCCAGCAAACCATCCCCAGCATCTCCACAAAATTTTCAATTACAGGAGCCAGTCAGAAACCCCTCAGTACAAGTGTTGTGAACCAGATAGATCCCCGCAAAATATTTTAAGAAGGCCGTTTATACCCAAACCTTTCCTTATTTTGAATATAGATGTGAAGTGTGCGTTCCAGATATGTTGCAACTGGTCAAACCACTCGACATTAAGCAAAGTATAATCTATTTAAATGTTTCAGTCAAAATACAATCAAAGAAAAGAACGTTTTGGGATAGCTTGTATGTTGGAACACTTACACAAACAATAGATCCTGTAACTTCTTGGTTTACACCGCTTGGCACAAAGATATATTCAAATACAGACCCTTCCAGTAGTTTTCCAATCCAGGAGGAAACAACATCAACAGAGATCTCAGAGAAAAGCAGCTGGGGATCATGTATTGAAACTTCCAAACCTTTTGGGATCCCCAGCAGCTTCTGAATGCTGCAGCTAAAAACAAATTGAGAAACCCTGGTCTGGGAGAGCTGGCCACTGCCCTTCCATTGTTACCACCGTTTTAATGAAACCTAAAATCTCAGTTATTTACTTAAACTGTTTTCAGACAGCAGTTCTTCACCTCTGCCTTTAAAACCTCTCTTCAAAAAAAAAACAAGAGAAAATAAGCTTTTTACAGTGATAGAATTCTCACAACTCTGTCTTTAATAGAATCATCCATCAATATACAAAGGTGGATTCAATTTAGACCACTTAATCTCCCTCTATTAGCAGACTGGAATGAATATGCTTTACATTGACTCTGAGCATACAAATGTTGACAACTAGTTTCGATTTCAGGCATTTTACTCCTGCCACAGAATGCCTTTGCCTTTCTTCATCCAAGTCTCCACAACGTGTCAAAACCTAGGTTTTCTCGCCCTGTCACCAGTATAGTTTCAAATTGAATAGCAGCAATAATAAGCTCAATCTGGTATTTTTCTCCCTCAACTTCTCCAAAAACTTTAAGGGGTCACTATCATTGATAAAGATTTGTCTCTTGTATGTTATTCGCAATTTAAATGCTGAAATGTTTTAACGCCAACACCAAGCTCAAGGCCTCCTTCCCCATTGTGGAATAAATCTGTTGATGTTTCCACTGGACACTCCAACCACACGTTACATTATGGAGCACTTCTCATCTCTCCCATAGTCCTTCTGAATGACATAGCTCCTCATGTCTCAGCATAAAAGGATTACATACTTCTGTATCTCTTAATGCTCTCACCTCTTTACCTACTACTCCTGGCCTATGCCAGTAAACCTTACTCTCACAGGTATATGTTTTAAAAAGATCTCGCACATTCTTCTCAATCTCTCACAGAAACCAAACTTTGATTTCTGAACTCAATTATCATCATTAGACATTTCAGCTTCTAATCTTCCCATTGTTACTCTCTGCTATTCCACACGAGTTCTCACGACTGCAGGAAGTGAATTATTGAACTTCTCCAAAATAAGAATCTCTCTAAGAGTGTCATTGGTTTGCTCTGTTTTTAATACCCTTACCACCTTTCAAAATTACTTTGTTTGATCCTTTCACACTCAATGTGCGTTTAACCAGGGATCCTTTTTGAGATGCTGTCTATTGGCTTCTGGCCCAAGCTCATATGGATTTCAGATGGCTTTCTTCACTACCCCATACTGGCCAGATACCTCCTCCGATAGGGATGCAAATACCTATCAGCTTTGTTTTGATCAACTAAATCCACATGGTCACTGGGCACTGCATTTGTTTAGCCACTTTCTCAAATGAAATTCAAAAGGCTTCCCCATCCTTCTCATCAAATTTAGATAATGTCTGGATGTATTTAAACAGAACCCCATTTGGCCATTGGTTACAATAGGGTTGCTCAACCTCACTATCCTTCTCATCCTGCCGACCTTCTACCATCATCACCGCCCTCTATGTCAACTTTCCTATCTAATTGCTAACATTTTAAGTTAAAACTCTCTGCTTTTCTTCTGTCCCTTCCTCTCATTTTTCTTCATTTCCTTTTCTTTTATTTCTACTTTTCATCATAATTCAAACTGTTTCAATTCCTTCTCATGTTCAAAGTGCCTCATTTGAAATTGAATTCCAGGTATTTCCAAAGAGTCTAATGGCAGTTCTACCAAGTGTAATTGCCGAGCTATAGCTGTAATTATCTCTCATTTTCTCACAGACAATAGCAAACCCAACTCCAGCTTGTCTATCAATTCCTACAGCTTTGCCTTCATTACCTTTTGTAAAACCCCCAACTTTACTTCTTTCACACCCAGAAAACTCTTAATGACTGAAATAATCTTTATACACAAAACACTGTTTAACCCAAACGAATTCAACATCCGCAACAAAAGACACTGACAACCATCATACACGACCTTTGAACCCAATAGTCTCCCAGTGCATACTCTCCAGTGTCTGCATGAGCTTATTCTGCATTCTCTGGTTTCCTCCCACAATCCAAAAATGTGCATGTCAGGTGAATTGCCCATGATAAATTGCTCATAGTTTTCAGCGATATGTGGGTTAGGAGCCTTTGTCGGGGTAAATGTGTAATAATAGGGTAAAAGAATGGGTCTGGGTAAGTTACTCCTCGGTGGGTCGGTGTGGACTTGTTGGGTCGACTGGCCTGTTTGCACACTGTAGGGATTGTAATTCTAAACCAAATTTGGTATTATCGAGTTAGAAACAGACAAGAGCCCCCAGCTTGCAATAGACCAACCAGACTGACTCAAACTATTTTAAGGAAGTAGCTTGGATGCCAAACCTTTCTTATTTTAAAGGTAGATGTGAAATGGGTGTTCCAAATGTGATGCTACTAGTCAAACCACTCACCACTAAGCAAAATACAACATATTTAAACACTCTAATGAAAATCCATTCAAAATGAAGAGGAATTTAGAATAATTTAACTGTTGGAAACCTTAACCGAATAATGGATACAGTAAATTCTACCGACGAACTGTTCCAATAAAGTAACACCCCGTAAACACACCCCTTTGCAAAAAGGAACATTCAGGCAGACATTCTCGCATACAGTTCTCCAATCCAGGAGGAATCAACATCAAGTCAGATTTCAGAGAGAGTAGCAGCTGGGGATAAGTTACTAGGCCGTTGTTACTACTGTTTATTAAAAACCCTAAAAGCGTCGTAAGTTATTTACTTGAGCCGTTTTCAGTAGGCAGTTTGGCCTTTAAGATCTCTTATTTAAAAAAGGAAAAAATAACTTTTTTTTAAAGTGACAGCATTGTCACACAATTTTGATGCCTGGTCCTTTACTCTCCGGGCTTCCTCTTGCTACTGATCACAAGGTCACCTGAGAGGGACAAATTCAGGTACACACCAAGTTACAAGGATGTATCTGATAACTTCTCAAACACCCCTGTCCGTGGACCATCACGTGGGACATACTGGGAAGTGAACAACAGCCTGACACACACCACTTCACTGTTTCTCAGCTTCACAATGCCAGCACTCCATTCACTAGGGAGCCAAAAGCAAAGGCCAGGGAAAGATACAGAGGGACAGAAAGATTCACATTAAAGACAGAAACAGGCAGTTAATTAACTGAAAAATGTTGTGGAAATATGAAGAAAAAGACAGGGCAGTGGGACTAACTGGAGAAGTGAGATCTTCGAGAGAAAACTTACAAGAATGACAACATTGAATAAAGGCATTGTCAGATCAGCTGAAATGGTTTGTTACATCAAATTCTGAATCTACATCACAGAACACCACAAACAACATAAACTGGGACAAGATGACAGCCCAGCATGGAGGGCTGTGCAGAGCATGCTAGTGTGTTGCTCATTAAACGGCACTATCTGACCAGCATAGAGAGTATTGCAAACTTTACTATCATATGCGAACCATATTCGCATCAGATTACTGCCGTCAATGGGAAGATTTGCTGTGTGAGTGTGTTCATCAGAAACTGAGGGAGAGTGCGTGTGTATGCGCGATTGGCGTGGTTGAATGCGAAACTCATTGTTTGAGAAGGAACGCACATGGAGGAAATTATTTCAAATAAGAACAACTGGCAGGCTTTTTGTTCATCGACAGAGAGAGAACGAGAGAAGTTTCATGGACAGATGAGGTAAAGTGTTTGAGAATGTTAAAATAAAGTCATTGCCAGACACATTAGCAATATACATCGACGTGCACATGAATGACAGATGGATGGGAGTTTGGTGTGAAGTCGAATCAGATTTGCTTCGGCGGGTTTGAAGCCGGGACCGTCAGCAGCAGATTATGAACTTCATTAAGACTGTATTTCATAGCTCAAGGTTCAAACAGCAGATGGACTAAACCAGTGAGATATATTCTGGAGTGGTGAGTATTTCAAGTTAGAAATGGTCAGGGTATGGTGTCAAGAATCAGCTCATGGTCAAAGGGATCACCCACAGTTGAGACTTGTCTGCTTCAATCGCAGGTATTGGTCAGGGATGGGATGGAAAGAGTGGAAGGAATTGAAGTTTGTAACCAGAACAGTAGAGAGTGACCTCTATGCTCTTAATATGTAAATAACAAAGGCAATGATACAGTAAATTGTAGTTCGCAGCTGGAACTGAGTAGGTCATCATAGAGACCCATGAGTAACAATGCCAGAGCAGAGAGGGAGACAGGAATTGAACACATTCATTGATGTCGTTATTAGTAGTCTGTAGAGTGAATATATGGATTGAAAGTTTTAACAGGAAAATAACAGTGACAAGAAGTGTAGACTATATGAAAGAACAGTAATACAGTCATAACCGGTTTATAGAAAAAAAAATCTGGTCAGTGACACTTACCAGGAACACCAACGATTGCCAGGAAAGGATAATAAAAATCTGGAATAATGAGAAGAGCGGAATAGATCCGCAATGATAATGACCAGCAATAAAATGCAGAAAGATACCAAACATAATAAACTCCTGTCTATGGTTGGAACATGCCAGTCTAATGTTCTCAGATTCTGATCTCTCCTTCCCCTCTCTCCAAATCTGCTGATCCCTGTCAGTGCTGTGATGCTCTGATCATGTTATGGGATAACACATTGAACAGCGCACATTTATCATTTAAATATGGAAACCTTCCACTGGAATAATTAGAATCCCTCGAGTTTAGCATTAATCACAGTCACTGAACAAACTCTGGGAAACCGGTTGTCAAAGGCTACGACAACGGATGAATGGGCACCGCACAACAATCAAACGACAGGAGGGTTCCCTCCCAGTTGGGGAACACTTC
The DNA here is from genome assembly GCF_047496795.1 of Chiloscyllium punctatum. Lineage (NCBI taxonomy): Eukaryota > Metazoa > Chordata > Chondrichthyes > Orectolobiformes > Hemiscylliidae > Chiloscyllium > Chiloscyllium punctatum. The sequence goes on from NC_092769.1 coordinate 19,072,696, forward strand.
AGTTGTCCAGGACCTTCAACCTCGGACTTTCTGGTGACCATCCTCCAGGGCGGACTTCAGGACAGGCAGAGGCTGATAGCTAATTTTGATGCACATAGGGAGGGCCTCAACCGGGACCTTGGGTTCATGTCACATTAGAGGTGACCACCATTGCACTATACACACACAGGCACTCCTGTACACACACATACATACGGTCACACATGTACACAGACACGCACACAGACACTCACATGCACCCTTATAGACACACACACACTCCCACACTCACACAGTCATCCTCTCAGAGACTTAGACCATTCTACACACATGCACACAAATATACACTCTCTCTCACAGACACTTTCAATCCCCAACCCCAGACATGCACACACACTCCCAAACTCACACATGTACCCCCTCACAGACTCGAGACACTCCACATCAATATACACACATGTACAATCTCTCTCACACTCACAAACCCGCCAATCCAGACAGACACACATACAAACCGACAAAGACCCACATGCACACATATATTTTGTGGGATGAATTTGTACTTGCAGAGTTGTACTTGAAATTTGTTCAAAAATTTTGTGAATTCATGTAAAACCCTGAGCTCAAAACCTGCATGGAGTCATGTAAAACTCTGTTATCTCACTTTTCAAATTAGAATCAATCTACACATCATGGCAAAGACAGAGAACACAGGGGGCTAACACCTTTAACATATTGTCTAGCTAACACTCACTGTTACAGCTAACCTGAGAATGCAACATTTTATTTTTACAAAAGGTTTCGTGATTTACACAAATGAAAGAAGTGAAACTATCATAGTATTCAAACAGATGAAAAACTCAACAGACAATCAAGGTATTTTTCAATGAATAATTTCAGTTACATCACACTGTAAATTTTTGCTATAAATTCTGTTCCTTAGTAGTGTGTCCTCCACTATTACCTGATGAAGGAGCGGCGCTCTGCAAGCTAGTGTGCTTCCAATTAAACCTGTTGGACTATAACCTGGTGTTGTGTGATTTTAACTTTGTACATCACAGTCCAAATCATGACTGAGCAAACAGGTTCAATTAACCAGTTCCACACATCACTTTTCATATAACTACAAAAGAGAATATTTACTGGGTTTGGATGGAATGGATGAGGGTGGCTGAGGGATGGATCATAAATCTTCAAATATTTTTTAAAACTTGGATATGAGAGAATTAACAGAACACTGCAGGGGTCTATATATGTTTTTGAAAGAGGCTGTTATAAAATAACAGATCGGCTGCATAATGAAAAGTCGGGTGGGCAAGTTTCTAGATTCCTTATTGACCAGTGTGAGGCTCCTCCTGGTTTTGAGTGCCCTGCTAGCAAATCCTTTCATAACCTTGAGACAGAACATTGAGACTGCTGCTCAGCAACAGACCGAAGCAATTCTGTCCCTATGGACCTCTTACAGAGGGATAATAGAAGGTCATTCAGCCCATATTAGCCTGTTGCTACTTGAAAAGGTGGTAATCTAGAATATTGGCACATTTTGCCAACAAGGAGAAAGTGAGGACTGCAGATGCTGGAGATCAGAGCTGAAAAGTGTGTTGCTGGAAAAGCGCAACAGATCAGGCAGCATCCAAGGTGCAGGAAAATCGAAGTTTTATGCTTTTCCAGCAACACATTTTTCAGCACATTTTGCCAACAGAATCATTCAAAACGAAGAGATATGTCGCTGCAGCTGTATGAGGTGTTACTGAGAGGGCACCTGGAGTACATTGTGTTGGTTGTGTTTCTGTAACTGAGAAGGGATGAACCTCCATCAGATACAGTTTAAAGGCTGCTCGTAATCCATGTGTTGCTGTCTCATTTAATGTCTCGGGTCTGTTACACAAGGACAGGAGAGGAGGCCATTCAGCCTTTCCAGTCTATTACAGAGGGCCACGAGGAGCCCATTCAGCCTCTCGAGCCTGTTACAGAAGGGCAGGAAGTGTTTTGTTAACTTTCTGTTCCGCATAAATATTAGTTTTAAATTAGTTGTGGAATAGGAAAGACCTGATGTAAACATTAAAGTTCTAATTTTGAATAAGGCCAATTTTGAAAGTGTTAGGCGAGCCCTGTGAAAGGCTGATTGGAATACCCTATTCACAGGTAAAGGGATGGTTGGAAAATGCAAGGCCAACAAAACGTGGTTTCAGAGAGTCCAGAGCCAACGTGTTCCTATTAGTGAGATTGCCAAGGCTGGTGGGTGCAGGGAGTGCTGGATGGCTAGATATATTGATGCTCTGGTCAAGGTAAGGAAGGAGGCATATGTCAGGGAAACAGAGCTGAGATTAAGTGAATCCCGAGAGGAGTATAAGGGCAGTAAGTGCATAGTCAACGGGGAATTCGGGCCAGAAAAATGTGGACATGAGATGGCTTTAGAAATAGGGTTAACGAGACATTGAAGAAATTCTACAAATCCTTTAATGGTAAAAGATTAACTGGGGAGAGAACAGGGCCCCTTAAAGATCAGTAAGACCAGCTATGTGTGGAACCACAGGAGATTTGAGAAATAAGAAATAAAAATTTCTCCTCAGTATTTAATGAGGAGGAGGTTACAAGGGCGAGAGAATGAATAAATATACAGTGAAACATTGAAAGGTGTCGATATTACAAGGAGGTGTTTGACATTTTAAAACACATCGAGGTGAACAAATCCCTGCGACCTGCTCAGTTGTATCCCAAATGTATGTGGGAAGCTAGGAAAGAAATTGGTCAGCATTTTGCTGATATATTTGTATCACTGATTTCCACAGGTGATGTGTCAGAAGACTGGAGGGCTGCTAACATAGTGTCATTATTTAAGAAAGTAAGGGTAAAAAAACCAGCTAACCATAGATCGCTGAGCTTGACGTCAATGGTGACTAAATTGTTGGAGGGGATTTTGTGGGAAAGGATGTGTATGCATTTGAAAAGACAAGGGCTGAAGAGGACTTTGTACATTGGAGGTCACGTCTCACTGACTCGGTGTAATCTTTTGAGGAAGTGATGAAGATGATTGATGAAGGCAGGAGAGTGGATGTTGACTTTATGGAATTCAGTAAGAAAACCAAAATGGTCTCCATGGTAGACGGGTTAGCAAGGTTAGACTGCCTGGGATCCAGGGAGAACTCGCCATTTAGATCAAAAATTTTCTTGAATATTGGAGACAGGGCGTGACAGTGACATTTGTTCATTAAACTTGCAGACATGTGACCAGTGGCGTGCTGCAAAGATCAATAATGGGTCCACTGCCTTTTGTCACTTATAAAAATCATTTGCATTTGAGTATATGAAGTATGGTAAGTAAGGTTGTAGACAATTACAAATTTGTTGGTGTCGTCGACAGTGAAGAATGATCTCTAAGACTATAATGGGACCTTGTTTAGGTGAACCGAGTGGCAGATCGAGTTTATTTTATTTAAATGTGAGGTGTTGCATTTTGGCAAGACAAATCAAGGTAAGGCATGTAGGTAGATTCCTGTGGAAAGCTGAAATTAAGGAGAACACCATAGAAATGATTGAATCCCTCCAGTTAGGAAACAGGCTTTTTGGCCCATCGAGGCCACACCGAACCTCTAAACAGTATCCCACTGGACAAACACCTGCCCTATCCCTCTGAGCCAGCATTTCCCATGGGTAATCCACCTCCCCTACACATCCCTGGGTACGGTGCGCAATCCAGCATGGCCAATCTACCCTTACCTGTATATCCTTATACTGTCGGAGTAAAACATAACACCCGGAGGAAACTCTGGCAGACACGGGGAGAATGTACAAACTCCACACAGCCAGTCATTCAAGGATAGAATTAAACCCAGGTCGCTGCCCTGTGAGGCAGCAAAGCTAGACTCGTGGTGCAGGTTCTCTGTTCCTTGAATGTGCTGTCACATGTAGATGCACAGTGATGAAGGCATTTGGTGATCTTCCCTTGAAGATCACCTTGAATGACCAGACCGAACGATCTTTTTCCGTGTTGTACATCTCTGAGAGTCCATTGACTCTTCAGTGTATAACACGGGAACAGGAGGAGGCTATTCAGCATCTGAATTCTGCCAGTCGGCTTGTTTGCTCAATTACATTCTAGTCAAAAACAGAAATACATCAATCAGATTTTGATGAAGTTCTACAGAAACAGAATGGCCTTTCATCAAGAAAAGCTGTACAGAATGTGAAGAGGCCATTCAGTCCCTCACCTCCATTCCACAGGAGCAGCAGGTGAGCACAGAGCTATTGGAGCCTGTTACTCAGGAGCAGGAGGAGGACATCTAGTTTCACAAACTTGGGATCAGGAGGGAGTCATTCAACTGTTCGAGACTGGGACACAGGAACAGGAGCCAGTTATTCAACTGCTCAAAACTGGGGCACAGGGAAATCTGGAGGCTACTGAGGCCCGAGGATCCTGTTACGCAGAAACAGGAGGAGGTGACTCACTCCCCACCAGTATGGGACACTGGGAGAGAAGGGGAGTTTGCTTGGAACAAACAGAAATATATGAATAAATTGCATCAGTGGTCCATTCAATCCTGCCCCACCATTCACTCGGACCACGGCTGATCTGATGGTGATTCCCTCATTCCATTTTACAGAGATGCTCCTCTCTGTAGCCTCTGCTCCAATTGTTGGTCATGTTGCAGACTCAGATGCTTTAACAACAGTCAGCATCACTCATCCAGAGGGTCGGGTCTAATCGGATGAGTCAGGATTTGAAGAGTCCAATCACAAGAATTAAAACACAAATTAAAGGCATTGCCAGATATTTAGTTCTCTCACATTCGCAATCCAAATCACATAACCAGCCAATCCATGACATATTCAGGATGGAGCACTGTGGAGATCCGGCTAGTGTCTGCTGAATGTAACCCAGCTATGTGCAGAGTGAAACTCTGTGCAGCCCACACCAATGCTGGATCTATAATCCCGGGCTAAATGTCCAGCATGGGGGGCTGTGCAGTCCGCACCGGTTCATTCATATATAAACCCAGGCTGTTGCACTGTTCGGCAACACTGTGGTAGATTACTGCCCAGTGTGGGGAAAAATGTAACCAATGCTGAAAGTGACAGGATTTGCAGTTCCCATCCATTTACAGCTCCATATCTCCACTGTGCCTTGACAAGGGGTGCTGTGAATGTGAAAATCACTGCGAGGAAGAGATGTAAATGGAAACAATTTAAATACCAATAGTTCTGATTAAGGCGCGTATCACTCTAGTATTTAAAGATGAAATAACTGAGACAATAACCAATAAGATTTTGTAAATGATGCAAACAATAAGAGAGGGTGGTAATGTTACAGTGGTTGCACTATAAGCCTTCAAATAATCAATGAGAATTAGAAGACCAAATATGCAGGAAGACTGGCAAGACTTCCAGGAGCAATAGGGTTGTCATAACAGGTGATTTTAATTATCCTAACATAGACGGGGACTTCCAGAGGGTTAAAAACTTAGATGGAACGTAATTTTTTAAGTGTGTTCAGGAAAGCTTCCACAAGCAGCATGTAGAGGGTCCTCCTGGGGAAGGGACAAACTCGACTTACTGTTAGGAAATTGGGTAGGATAGGTGACGGAGGTAAAGTGGGGGAGGATTTTGGAAAAAGTGACCCGAGCTGTATTAATGTTAAAATAGGTATGGTAGGGACAAAATTGGTCCACGGATTAAAGTTCTAAATTGGGGCAAGGCGAATTTTGTTGGAATTAGACAGGGGATTGCAGGGGTTGATTGGAGTCGTGTATTTCCAGGTAAAAGGATCCCGGGCAAGTGGGAGGGCTTCAAAGGTCAGATAGCTCGAGTTCAAGGTCTGCATATTCCTGAGAGGATGAAGGGAAAGTGAGGCTGGAAGAGAGAACCCTGGTTGACAGGAGATATCGAAGCTCTGACCATAAAGAAAGAACGAGTAACTCAGGTACAGGCAGCTGGGACCAAGGGAATCTCTGGATTTGCACAGGGGATACAGGAGTTCACTGAAGAAGGAAATCAACAGGGCTAAAGCGGGGTATGAGCCTTGGCTGAGCAGATTAGGGTGAATCCAAATTCAGTATAGTAAAGAAAAAGAACAACTCGAGAGAGATAGGACGCCTTAAAATCCAAAATGAGCATACATGTGTAAAACCTCAAGAGATGGGTGAGGTCCTCAATTTCCCCTCTGCGTTTATCATGAAGAAAGACATGAAGACTTGCGACCTTTGAGAGGTTAGTTGCGATATCTTGGCACAGTCCATATCACAGTAGAGGTGCTGTTGGACAAATTAGAATGCACAAAGTCAGATAAATCTCTTGGTCCTGACCAGATATATCTAAGAGCACTTTATAAGGCGAGAGAAGATAGTTCAGGGGCAAGGTCCCAGCAGACTGGGCAGTAGCAAATATTGTGCCCTTATTCAGAAGTGCTGAAAAGAAAAGCCTGGGAAATATAGACCAGTAAGCTTCACACCTGTTTTTGGTTAACCACTTGAGAAGGTTCTGAGAGATAAGATATGCATGCATTTGGAAAGACAGAGTTTGACTTAGAGCAATCAGCACAGCTTTGTGCGTGGTAGATCATGCCTGACAAATTTTGATAGACTTTTTGAGGAAGTGACCAGGAAGGTTGACGAGGGCAGGGTGGTGGGCATATTCTATATGGATTTCAGTAAGGCCTTTGATAATGTTCCACATGGTAGGCCGCTCTGGAAGGTCAGATCGCATGGACTCCAATGTAAACTGGCAAATTGGCGACACAGTTGGCTTGACGTTATGAAGCAAATGCCTTTGGTGGAGGTATGCTTGTCGGACTGGAGGCCTGTGACTAGTGGAGTGCCTCAGCGGTCGGTCCTGGGCCCATTGCTGTTTGTTATCTATGTCAATGATTTGGACCAGAGTGCACAACGCAAGTTTGAAGATGACGCTAAATTAGGAGACATCATTTACAGTGAGGAACGTTATCAGAAATTGCAGCAGTACCTTGATCAGCTGGGGAAGTGGGCTGAGAAATAGCAAATGGAGTTTAATATAGATAAGTGTGACGTCTTGCATTTTGGAAAGTCAAATCCAAGTAGGAGTTTAATGACGAATGATAGTGCCTTAAGACGTGTAGTGGAACAAAAGGTCGTTGGAGATCAGGTGCACGGTTGTCTGAAATTTGAGTCACAGATACACAGGACAGTGAAGAAGGCTGTTGGCACATTGGCCTTCATCAATGCATTGAGTAAAGAAGTTGGGACGTTATGTTGCAGTTGTACAGGATGTTGGTAAAGCTGCAGTTGGAGTATTGTGTTCAGTTTTGTTCACCTTGCTCTGGAAAGGATATTATTGAACGAGAAAAAGTGTAGAAGAAATTTACAAAGATGTTTCCTGGGCTAAAGGCTCGAAGATTTAGGCAGAGATTGACCGGGTCAAAACTTATTTCTTTACAGTGTTGCAAACCGAGGGGGTGCTTATAGAAGTGTAGCTCTTATAAAATCATGAGAGGTGTGCATGTGGCAAATAATTCAAAAATTTTTCCCAAGTTTGGTGAATCGAGTACTAGAGGACATCCATTAATGTTTGGAAAGGATAAAAAATGTAAAATGGAAACTGAGAGGCAACTTTTTAACATAGAGTGTAGTACGCATATGGACTGAGCTGTCAGTGGAAATGATTGAAGTGGGTACAATAACAACATTGAAAAGGCATTTGGACAAATACGCAGGTAGGAAAGGATAGGAGGGATACAGAACAAGGCCAGGGGAATGGGATGAGTCTGGATGGACATTTTGTTTGCCATAGACCAGCTGGGCCAAATGGCCAGTCATACTGGCAGTCTCGTGCAATATGACCGTAAATCAGTGTGTTTTGGGGTGGAGACACGGTGGGGGAGTATACACCGAGATAAAATGCCATGGAAGGATATATTCACAGGTTCAGAATGCTGAAATGAATTCATTCCGATAGTATCATGCAACACGGGTCAGTATTTCGAAGAATTATGAGTGAAAGGGATATTGCTGTGAGTTCAGGCAATAGAGAGTTTTGGATAAGCATTTGTTCTGCAGCTTTGTAACTGGGAGTGAGGACAGCAGAGTCTTCGCCTCACTGGGCTGAATCTAACAAAAACCTGTCTCAGTGACATTTTCATTGAGTGTGACAGAGGGATTGTCTGCACGAGGCCAAGCTAGTTTCCTGGTGCTATCGAACCAAACTCACCTCATTAACTACCCAACCCACCCCATGGTGTCCCTTTCATTCAATGCCAGCCCGATTCTGCCACCCATCATGACTGGAGGTACTCACAGTCGCCTGGATGCCCCTGGATATTCCGTGATCACTGACACTGGTTCCATCTTTAAAAGGCCAATGGGCACACGGTTGCGCTTTCTCAGTTTGGAGCTGCCTTGCACATTTTCCCCAAGCATGGCAGCGAAGGGGCAATTACACCACGGTTTGTCGACAGCAGCATGGAGGTCCTGGTGGATGGGCTAGTATGAAGGGGACCATGCTCTTCTCAGAGGGGGCCACACTACCAGACCGACCCAGCATGGTCTGAGCTCACCACCCAGCTCAGTGCAGTTTCTGGGGTCTGACGAACTTACCAGTAAAACAGGACAAACATCAATATCCTTCCCCACTCTGTCAGGATAAGGGTCACCGTGTTCTCTCTGCTCCCTCACACTCACTGTATATCTGTTATAGCACCGACCCCCGAACAAGGCTCATGCTCCACCACTCTCACTACTGCATAGAGCACCTTCCATCTCTTTCTCTCTTGTATTTCTAATGCCTCCCACACAGTTATATAATATTATGGGGAATGCCAATTACGGAATGTTCCAGGTATTGTTCCAACTTATTCCCAGTTTCAGGAAAACGGCAGTGCCCCAGTGTGTAACATGTAAGAGGTTGGAGTAGAGATGCACGTTTCTCAAATCACACGCAATTAAAATCCATCATGAGGCCATTCAGTACTTCAAACATGCTCCAACATTCAATACGTTTGGGGTTGTTCTGATGGTTTTCTCAGCTCCATGTTACAGGAACTTTTAGTCATTCAACCCCCAGGTTCCTGTTACTGAGCAGACGATTCTCAGACACTTCATACCCCGGGATTCTTCTAGCACGTGTTCAGAAGGCATTTCCCATGGGGACGGACTCTGCTTACAATATATTTCATCTGATTTATAAATTCATACAACAGTCAGCATGCTTTCCACAGACCAATCAAAAACATGCACTTATTTTATGCTTATCGATATCCAATCACAATTAGTCATTCTGGTTATTTCACTGGTCTCACCTTATTGTATTCAGCCAAAGACAGCTTCCAAACACTTGTCTCATTATAAAATATGATCTCTAGCAGAGAACGTTTTTGTCTGAAATACACCTTTTCACTTGTCATTAAAATTTCTCTTGCCCTTTGTCTGTGACTGATTCTGTGTGTAACAGTTACACAGTCTCCCGCTCAGTTGGCTGGATGGTTGGTTTGTGATGCAGAGGGAGGCCACCAGCGCAGGTTCAATTCCCCACACTGACAGAGGTTACCATGAAGGGGATGCTCTCTCAACCTCACCCCATCACCCGTGTTGGGACCTTCAATGTAAAGCATGAGTGATCTCTCTAAAAAAGAGTTATTTGGGACTCTAATCTATCAATGTTTGCATTTGAATTTTTTAACATTTATTTTATTGAAAAAGATATTTTATTATTTATATTAAACCAATAACAAAACAACTCAAATAACTGAACAAAATTACACCCATGTGCATGTATATACAAAATAAGTTAAAGTCTCTAAACGGACAGAAGAAAAACAAAAATATACAATAAATAATCAATAAATAATATGGCTCAGCATAACAAAGTGATAGCTCTCGTTCTTCGAGAGCATGAACTGATACACATTCATACAGTCACAATTCTTAATATGTGGTTCATTAGACAATATCGTCATGGCTATACAAAAGCCCTGTTTAAAGTCTCAGATCAGCCTGTATCGCGGTAATCCAAAAAGGGTTGCCATATCTTATATAAATCTCTGCTTTTCGGTGCACTATATTTGTGAGAATGTCCAAAGGGATATTCCCCATGACGAGCTTATGATGACACAACAGACCCGGAGGTTTTTCAGACATCCAACAAAACAGAATATTTTTACTAGCACAGGAAGTATGTGACAGATACTAAAGGAGTATTGTGCATCAGTATTTACTGTGGAAAAGGATATGGAAGATACAAAATGTAGAGAAATAGATGGTGACACCTTGCAAAATGTCGATATTACAGAGGAGGAAGTGCTGGTTGTCTTGAAACGGGTAAAGGTGGATAAATCCCCAGGACCTGATCAGGTGTACCCTAGAACTCTGTGGGAAGCTAGAGAACTGATTGCTGGGCCTCTTGCTGAGATATTTATAGTATGGATAGTCACAAGTGTGGTGCTGGAAGACTGGAGGTTGACTAACGTAGTGCCATTGTATGAGAAGGGTGTTAAGGACAAGCCAGGGAACTATAGACCAGTGAGCCTGACGTTGGTGGTGGGCAGGTTGTTGGAGGGAATCCTGAGGGACAGGATGTGCATGTATTTGGAAAGGCAAGGACTGATTAAGGATAGTCAACATGGCTTTGTGCGTGAGAAATCATGTCTCACAAACTTGATTGAGTTTTTTAAGCAAGTAACAAAGAGGATTGAAGAGGGTAGAGGGGTAGATGTGATCTATACGGATTTCAGCAAGGGTTTTGATGAGGTTCCCCATGGGAGACTGAATGGCATGGTTAGATCTCATGGAATACAGGGAGAACTAGCCATTTGGATACAGAACTGGCTCAAAGGTAGAAGAAGAGGGTGGTGGGGGAGGGTTGTTTTTCAGACTGGAGGCCTGTGACAAGTGCAGCGCCACAAGGATCCGTGTTGGATTCAGTACTTTTTGTCATTGACATAAATGATTCAGATGCGAGCATAAGAGGTACAATTAGTAAGTTTGCAGATGACTCCAAAATTGGAGGTGTGGTGGAGAGCGAAGAGGGTCACCTCAGATTGACCAAATGGCCAATGGGCTGAGAAGTGGCAGATGGGGTTTAATTCAGATAAATGTGAGGTGCTGCATTTTGGGAAAGAATATCTTAGCAGGACTTATACACTTAGTGGTAAGGTCGCAGGGAGTGTTGCTGAACAAAGAGACCTTGGAGTGCAGGTTCATAGCTCCTTGAAAGTGGAATCACAGGTAGACAGAATAGTGAAGAAGGCGTTTCCTTTATTGGTCAGAGTATTGAGTACAGGAGTTGTAAGATCATGTTGCGGCTGTACAGGACACTGGTTCGGCCAGTGTTGAAATTTTGCGTGCAATTCTGGTCTCCTTCCTATCGGAAATATGTTGTGAAACTTGAAAGGGTTCCGACAAGATTTCAAGGATGTTTCCAGCTTTGGAGGATTTGAGCTAGAGAGAGAGGCTGAACAGGCTGGGGCTGTTTTCCCTGGAGCGTCGGAGGCTGAGGGGTGACATTATCGAGGATTACAAAATTATGAGGGGCATGGATAGGGGAAATAGGTAAAGTCTTTTCCCTGGGGTCAGGGAGTCAGAATGAGAGGTTATAAGTTTAGGATGAAAGGGGAAATATATAATAGAGAACTACGGGCAACTATTTCACACAGAGAGTGGTACGTGTATGGAATGAACTACTAGGTGATGTCAGGGAGGCTGATACAAGTGCAACATTTAAGAGGCATTTGGATGGGGAAATGAATAAGAAGGGTTTGGAGTGTTATGAGCCAGGGATTGGATTGGTTTGGGATATGTGGTCGGCATGGATGGGTTGGACTGAAGGGACTGTTTCCATGCTGTATATCTCCATGACTTGATGATTCTATGACTTATATTATTATCTATTTTTTGGTGCACCATACTGGTGAGAAAGTTCAAAGGGATATTCTCCATGATAAGGTTACAAAGTCTCAACAGACCCGTGGAGTTTTCAGACATACAACACAACATAATATCTTTCCTAGCATACAAAGTAAGGATATATTTTTTTCCCATGTGCACCTGTGTAAGATACTCTGGGCAGGTCCAGGAAAAGACAAACCAGGTCCATCTCCAATTCGGTCCCCATGACCCACTCTACCACACCTAACACAGTTCTCCAATATATACAAAACCTGCAGCAGGACCTCATGCAATGAGTAAGAGTGCCTGTAGTCATTCTGCATTTAGGACACGCTGAAGATAATCCCACTTTGAATTTTGAGAGAAAATCTGTGGTCAGATAGAACCTATGAAGATTTTTCAACTGCATGGAATGGGTTCTATTACAGATCAAACTCCTTTGAGCATTTTCACAAATATCCTCCCATGTCTCCGAAGAGATCTAAAATCCCAACTCTCTCGCACAGAAGTCACAAAGCTGCACAGCATTGTCTGCGGGGATACTCTCCAACAAATGGTAATGGGTCCTGACAGAGAGTGTATTCTTTACAATAATCCCCTGCTTCTCTGTATCGGATCTATATGTGGTTTTTAAAATTGTGTTTTTTAATCAAATCTATAAGCTGGAAAAAAAAGTCTCTACTAGGTAGTTCATACTTACGTGTTATTTGATCAAACGGTATCATTGTTTCTCCTTCAAGTAACACGTGGTGGCTCAGTGGTTTGCACTGCTGACTCAGCGCACCAGGGGCACGGGTTTAGTTCCAGCCTTGGGTGACATGCGATGTGGTGTTAGTATATTCTCAACTGTGCCTGCGTAGGTTTCCTCCCACAGTAACAAACATGTGCAGGTTAGATGACTTGGCCATTGCTCAATCGCTCATTGTGTTCCAGGATCTGTAAGTTGTGGCATTAATCAGGGTAAATATAGGATGGTAGGGGAATGGGTGTGGGTGGGTTACTCTTCAGAGGATCGAAGTGGACTTGCTGGGCCCAAGGACCTGTTTCCATACTGTAGGGATACTAATAATTCTAAATCACCCAAGCAAGGTATCCCCTTCGCTGCCCACAGTTTAAACCTGGAATCCATTATCCCCAGTATACCAATTAAAGAGGTAAGAAACATGGTTTTGGCTGTATTGCCTCGATCTGACGCTTTGTCCTTGAAATTTTAACAGTATTGATAATCATTATTTTGTGACAATATTCCAAAATGTTGTCATAACAACACACTAATAAGGGTTCACTTTGTCTGAGAGGGCTCAATGTCTAGCCATATCGATTCTGAGACCTCAGCGGCCCAGGCACTAACATACGATGAAAAAAAAACTTAATTGATTGTTTTTAATCGGGGAGATCTAACCGACACATCCCGGGTACTGCGGGCAATTCAGCAAGGCCAATCCACTCTAAGCTGCATATCTATGGACGATAGGAGGAAACGAGAACACTGGGAGGAAATCCACACAGTCATGGGGAGAATGTTCAAAATCCACATAGAGGGTTGCTCGAGGTTCGAACTGAACGCAGCTACTTGGTGACGGGAGGTATCAGTGATAACCACAGATCCACCATGCGCATCTGTTAGTGCTGTTAGTTACTTGTGGCTAACTAAAGAAACCTTGCCTGACCTGTCACTGAACCTGACTCAGTCTGAGAACTTTATCATCGGCCATATCACCAATCTGGTTACATTTAAAATTTGGTGTCAGCAGTGGAGGAATTGGACGAGAAAAGGAAACAGTGACACCCTCCAACATCTGTCAGAGCAGGAATTAGGATAAATCCACAAAGTGGGATTTTAGTCAAGTGGGAATTCTCTTTCCCAGAAGTTTGGCGTGGCTGGACCTTTATATTACATCGAAGCTGGCTTTGTCTGATTTTCCATGGACAGGTGAATCAGGGATAATGGTGCATGGAAAGAAACGTGCAGCTGGGATCACAATGTGATGAGCCATGACCTTATTTACTGATGGAGGAGTGTGAAAGGGCCGAATGGCCCACTTGTGTCCCTCAGCCCTATGTTCTGATGTTCCATTCAGCCCTCGAACATGCTAAACAGGGAGAGATCGAGGCCAATCCGATGGTTAGGTGTAGTTTTGGACATGTACTTGGAAAATCCAGGCTGGATCAGGAAGTGACCACCACCCCACCCCCCAGTCCCTGTTTACAGGCTTCCCCTCTCTGTAACTTCTGCTCCAGATGTGGGTCATGTTGCAGACCCAGATACGCTGGGAATACAGCCACATATCCCACCCAGGGTTAAAACAACAAATCCTCTGCTCTCCCTGAATGCAACATTGTACAACACGATTTCCAGCAAAATAATCCGTTACTTTCCAAAAGCATAACATGTGAAATTAATAAATAGGAACAAGAGTAGGTCAATCAGTCCCTCAAGCTAACCCTGTCATTTAATAAGAACATGGCTAATCTACTCCAGGGCTCAACTCCACTCTCTTGCCGACTCCTTGTATCCCTCCACACCTCTCTGAGAAAGGGAATTCCAGACATTCACTACCTTCGGAGAGAAGACATTACTCTGAATCTCAGATTGAAATTGATGTTCCTTATTCAGTATCTATATCATCGAGTTCAACACTTTGCTCAAGAATGGAAAAAACTTCTCAACCTCTACCTTCTCCAACCCCTTCAGTGTCTTGTAGTTTTCAGCAGGATTACTCCTCATTCATTTAAAACCCAATGAATTAACGCCTCACCATCCTAGAGATTCTCAATAACACAACCCTTTCATCCCAGGAAACCACCTAATGTACCAACCGAGTTACTTGCTGCATCATCATGCTGACTTTATGTTTCATACCCAGGAAGACTCCAATGCCTTTCCTGTTCCTTTTCTGGAAGTCCTCTCCATTAAGTAACAGCCTGCCTTTTGATTCTCAGTGTCATTCTCAAACTCGGATGTGTATTGCACTCAGCTCCCTCCTTCAGGCTGTCAGCATAGATTGTAAATAACTGATGCCATCAGACTGATATTTGTGGTACTCCAGCAGATAAACCTTAACCATGAAGATCCATTAATCCTGACTCTCCGATTTCTGTGTTAAACAATCATCATCCCACGTTAATACAGTATCCGACGTCCTGGAGCTCCTGTTTTGTGTATGAACTTTTGTTTTGTAATACCTTGTGGAAAATCTCTGGAAAGCCTGGTGTCCACCAGATCGCCTTTATCAAGTCCGCTTGTTACATTTACAGGCATCTCCAGAAATACTTTGCATGATTTTACAGGGCAAAGTATCATTTCCCTTTCACAAAACCACCCTGACTCTGCGTGAAGCTTTTCTAAATGTCCATGCTTGCCAGGTTTTCCAAACTATACTAGTCCTATCTGTTTTCATTAGGTCCATGTTCCTCTAAATGTTTCCCATTCATATGTTTGTCCAAATGAGTTTTAAATGTTGTCGATGTCCTTGCATCTCCCACTCTTCCTCTGGAAGCTCATTCCATACCCACACCGCCCTCTGTGTATAAAAGCTGCTCCTTAGTCCCTTTTAAATCTACCCTCTTTCACCTTAAACCTATTCCCTCTATGTTTGGATTCCCCTACCCTTTGGAAAAGACTTTGGCTATTCACCCTATCCATACCTCTCATGATTTTATATGTTTCCATAATGTCACTCCTCAACATCCTACACTCCATCTGATGCTAACTTCAAGAACAAGCGTTTAAAGATAAGCACTGCAAAATTGAAACACTATTCAAAACGACAGGTAACCAACACTCAGCCCAAATGTCATGCTGTGATTTGTTTTTCTCCATGTTACAATACTAAGGCAGCATGAAACGCTTACTAGTGCCAATAAGAAGGCAAGCACCTGAATTCCTTTGTCTAAAGGGGGTGGTGATCACGACAGTGAAAACGGTTCTGTGGCCAGATTTATATAATACCACATGGTCAACATTCTCCCTCCTGGCCTCCGTATGACTTTGTGTTGTTGTGTCTTCTTTATCTGGCATTCAATAGAGAGAACCCCTTTCCTCCATTAACACCTTAAATTCGACCCGTTATACAGAATCTTTCCATTCACCACTGCTAAAAGCCCGTTTTTCTTTTGCCACACACTCTTTTCCCTGCCACCCATCCTCCACTTCCGGCAAGGGATTAAAAGACCATTTTGCAATTTGAGAATTGTCACACTGGACTGGAAACGCTAACACTGTTTCTCTTTCTCTACAGATAGTGACAGACCTGCAGAGTTTCTCCAGAAATGATAGGCGCAGAACAATTTTTCAATTAAATAAATAAAAAATAAAATACTGGAAATAAAAATAAAAAATAAAAATAAAAATTGAAGGTTCACTGGACCTGAAAGTTTAACTCTGCATTCACTCCAGAAAATTCTGCAACATCTTTAGCAATTTCTTCTCCAATTTCTGTTTATGAACAATTTCCAAAGACATATTGTCAAAGATGCCCAAACATCCTGTCCAACATGGAGTGTTGTACACTGGGAACTGAACGGGAACACATGGTGACAAGTTCCTTGACTCTGAAACTGCATAAGGCTGGCATCACTGACACTGCAGAGTTCTGAATCATGGTCAGGGAGAAAAACAGAAGGAAACACATTCACTTCAAATACAGAAGATGGCATTACTGAAAGGAAAAGATTCAGATTAGTACCTTAAATGGATATTGTTTATGCAACAAATTGGAGGCGTAACACCAAGGAAAGACTTCCAGCAGAATGAGAAAAATGAAAATGGAAGTATTTCCACATCAGAAACCAGAGTAGGTCACTGAATACAGGGCTGATGGGTGAATGGGTCTCGGTGTGAACTGGGGGGCAGTCAGTAACATTGAATTGTAGATATTGCAGCTAAAACTTGGTTATCATCTGATGCTGTAGATTTCAATGACAATCTGTAACTTTTCCCCCAGGATAGTCCATCCATCTACCATTACCATCAAGCCGATCCATGGGTCAGTGACGAATGTCGGTGAACATGATCGGGTCGGAATCACGTGCACCTAAACCTGATGACAATCCATTAAAACTACTGCACTTGACTGGTTACACTACAAACATCAGGACTAACATCTGATACAGAGAGAGAGATGATCCCAAGACCTACAAATCAGATCTAAGCTCTGTCGTCCTGTCAAATCCATGGATAAAAGTCGATGAACCATTAAACAACTTACTGGAGGAGAGGACTCCACAAATATCCCCATCCCAAATAATGGAACAGCCCGGTACATCCATGTAGACGATACAGTATCTGCACCATCCTCAGCCAGAAGTGTTGAGTCGATTACCCACCTCACCCTCAATATGATACCCTCAGAATCACAGATGCCCGTCTTCAACCAATTCAATTCACTGCACGTGACATGAAGCAACAGCTGGACACTGTAGGTACGACAAAGGCATTTGGCCCTGACACCATTCCTGCAATAGGACTGAGGGCTTTTGCTACACAACCAACCGTGTCCCTGAGGAAGCTGTTTCATTCCAGCTCCAACTCTGACAACTCCCTGGCAATGTGGGTAATTACTCAACTATGTCCCATCCCCTAAGAAGGGAATAATTACAATTAGACCAATTGCCACGTCCTCAGTCCCATCACGATGGCCAAATTGGTTGGGGTTATTTTTGATAGAGCTGTCAAACAGTACAGAAATAATCGGTTCAGTGTGGTTTCCGATAGACCCCCATGTGGAGATGGTGTTGTTGTGGAATTGTCATTGGATTGCTAATCCAGATCAGGATAATTCTCTGGAAACTGGTGCAAGTTAAAAACAATTAATAAAATATCGTGATCTATTATCTGGTGTCAGTCATATTGATCTTGTGTTCAATGTCGATTGTAGATGTCGATCTCATTCCCCAGTGTACTTTCAGGAAGTGAATCCCCCGTGCTTTCCTGTCTGGCCTAAAAGTGACTCCAGACACACAGACATGTGATACACTCTTCAATGGTCTCTGAAACGGCCAAGCAAGGCACTCAATTGTATCAAACTGCTCCGAGGTCTTAAAGGATAAACCCGGATAGAACAGCCGGCACCAGACTCGTTATCAGAAAAGGGAATGGGAAACACAATCCTGTTGACCCTGCAGAGACCTCCTTCCTAACAGCTGAGAGCTTGTGACAACATTTACAGAGCTTTCCCACACACTGCACAGAAGCATCGGGAAAGGAATATGTCATACAACTCATTGAGCTTTCCCTATTCTAGTTAATGGCCGAACATCTCCTCAACGCAGTTTTCCCCATACAATATACATATCTCTTAATATGTTTAACCATTGTGAAACATAAAATGAGAACTGCTGTAGTCCATTCAGCCCATCAGTTTTGCGCCTCCATTCTATGTACAGGCAGTTCACCAATAACACGTGTTGATTAAATACATTTCGGCTGCAATGCAATTCATGAACCTTTTTCTATAAAGTGAACTGGCATTCACTGTGACGCGATTCCTTGTCGGGCACCAGCTGACCAGCAAATCCTGCCTCAGGAACCCTCTGTCTACAAAAGGTACAATCAATGTGTTCAGCAAAAACAGGAATGCAATCCGCTCTGCAGGCCTTGAAACTGAGCCTGAAACTGGGAATTGTAGTCTATGTTTCGAAAGAAATCTATTTCAAACTGTGGGGAGAATGTTGGAGAGAACTGCAATTCCCCATCGGCATCACATGGTCAGTCAGCCCCCGCGCGCTTTCTGGTGAAGATTGTCGTGAAAGATATCGTGCACCAGTGAGTGACTGTCGTGTGAAAGCGTTGCATTTACAGCGCTGTTCCATTACAACATGTAATTTAAAGATTTATTTAGACTGTCCTATTGCTTGTTAGATCAAATTTAATGTTTGGTTTTTACTGATATTTTTGGGGTTCGCCAATTACCCTCTTTTTTCCATAGACGCCATTATTAATATTGCACGATTTTGTACACCACAGTGTTGCACAGGAACACAGTTATTGCGTTATTTGAGAACAACCTAGAATGATAGCTGATTTTCTATCTTCACACCATACTCCTGCTCTCTCCCAGTCCCTTTAGTTTCCACAAATCCTTATTTATATTCAGGCCCTTGACTTCCACAGCCTGATCTGGGAGAGAGTTCCCCTGGTTCGCCAGTCTCTGAGTGCAGACATTTATTCTCATCTCAATGCAAAGTGGCCTGTCTGTACCTAATATTGTCGCCCCTTGGTTTAGACGTCCCAGCCACGGGAATTACCATCCCTGTTTCTAATCTGTCTCGCCCTGTCAGAGTGTTATATATTTCACTGAGATTTCCATTCATTTTCCTAAACCCCATTGAATACAGGTCCAGTTACCCCAAACCCTGCTCCCACAACAAGTCTGCCATCCCAGAGATCAGTCTGGTCATCCTTTACTGCTCTCCCTCAATGTCAGGTTTGTCGTCTGTTAGGAAAAGAGACCAAAACTGCACACAATACTGCACAATGTTCGAGATGGGGTCTCACCAAGGCCCTGTACAGCTGCAGTGAGATACATTTACTCCTGTACTCAAATCCCCCTGAAATGAAGGTGAATACAGCATTTATCTTCCTTCCTGCTTTCTGCTCCTGCAATATTGCTTTAAGTGATTGGTGTACAGAGAGATCCAGATTCATTTCAAAGTTACAGTTCCCCACGTGCTGGGCCTACATACAATGGTCAGCGTGCCAATGCCATTCCCAGTATTGACTTCTGGCTTCAGAACTCACTGTCACACATGGACTCGGAGGGCTACGCAGAAATAAACAAAAATGCAGCTTAAGTTCATTTATAGTGCAACATTTTTCAACCACTCCTTTTTCAAATGAGAGGCTGCCAGTCCATTGTTCCCATCAATGTACACAACATCTCAATCTCCCCCATTACTCTCCATCTGCCACGTATTTGCCCAGTCACTCCACTTGTCTCAGTCACCTTGGAGCTTTTTTATATCCTCCTCATCCACTCACAGCCTGACATTGTTTAGTGCTGTCAGCAGACTTGGGAATTTTGCATTTGCACCCATCATCCAAAGATATGATGTGTATTGGGAATAGCTGGAGCCCAAGACACGATCCGTACAATATCCGCTAAGCCTTCCATTTAAAAATAAAATATGGTTTTATTCCTACTCACTGTTTCCTGCCAGCTCTCCCATTCTAAATCTATGACCATATATTCGCCCGAGTCCCAGAGGATTCGAATTTGTGCAATAGGCTTGTGGCTTTATCAAAAATCTTTCTGTTAATCCACTCGTATTGCATTGATACCTCCTACATAAATTTCCAAAAAGCCACTTTCTCAAATATGATTCCCATTTCATAAATCTCTGATGACATTGTCAATGCCCATTAATTTCAGTCCAATACTTTCTCTAAACTGTTTAGTTGCTATTTACATTCTATTCCCCTTTTCTCATAAGACTGAAATTCCCTAGTATTGCTCGGAAGTTTTCTTTTTGGTTTTGTTTTCTTCTGTGAAGGCATAATTAAAGTATTTGCTCCATAGTTCTGCTATTTCCCGGTTCTCAATTATCTGGTATCAGACTGTCAGAAATCTGCAACTTTTTTCTCTTAATTTTACCATTGACATATTTCCAGAAAATATTACAAGTTCTCTCTTATCAACTTTGTGAAGATAATCTTCAGAAACCCATCAATTCCTACCTTAAGCTACTGAATGATTGACCTTCCACAGCCATACAATCACCTAAGCACAGTTTCTGTACTACCAGAAATACAGCACAGTCTACATTCGGCCCACTTTCCGACACAAGACCTTAGCCGTCAATCTTAAAGCATTTGAAGTGCACAACAGTGTCGTTTCTAATGGCTTGAGGTTAGCATGACAACTGCTCAAGAAGTGCATTCCAGACCCCAACACGCTCTGGTTGAAAAACAATTCTCAAATCTTCACTAAACCGTAAATCCTTCACATTTAAAGTGTGTCATTTTGAGTAACAGCAACGGCAACTGTCTATCCACCCTGTCCATGTACCTTGTAATCCTATCCTTCTGAATCACAGACCTCGCAGCCTTCTCTCCTCCAAACTAAACAACCTGAGGTTATCCAGCCTCTCTCCATAGCTGATATGCTCCATCCAAGGGAACATCTCTGCACCCCCTCCATGACAATCACATCCTTCCTCTAATGTTGTTCCCAGACCTACACACAGTATTCCATCTTGCCCTCACCAAAGTTCCGCATAGTTCTTATAATCTAGGCCTCGATGAATAAAGGCTATGTTTACATTCCCCCAGCCTTTCCCAGATTGTGTATTAACCTGTGCAGGCACATTCAGGGATGTCTGGAGAAGCACCCCTGAGCTTTCTAGTGTGCTGCCATTCATTGAGTACTCCCCTGTCTGGGTCTTTCTTCCAAAGTGCATCACCTCATAGTAATCAGGGTTACATTCCATCTGCCATTGATCAACCCATCTGACCATTCCATCAGTATCTACCTGTAACATAAGGCCTTCCTCCTCACTGCCAACCACCCGGCCAATCTTTGTATCAAATCCAAACTTATTTATTACACACCCCACCCCTCGTCCATATTCACAGCTGCATCATTTATGAATACCACAAATAATAAGGTTAAAAATCTCTCAACATCAGTTACATCACGTGGTTGTGCACTTGATGAAGAAGCAGCGTTTCGAGAGCTCGTGCTGCCAAATAAACCTGTTAGACTATGGCCTGGTGTTATGCTATTTTTACATTTGTTCAACGCAGCCCAACAGTAGCACCTCCGAATCACAAATAATAAGGGACGCAGCACTGATGCCCATTGGTACAACATTGGACACTAGCCTCCAGTCACACAAACAGCCTTCTACTACTCCCCTCATTCTCCTACTACTAAAGTTGATTTAGATGCAACTTGGCAAGTTACTAATGAGTCCCACGTGTTCACTGGTTTTCTGTTCCACTTGACACACTTGTAGATTATCTGGGGATTCACTGTAATCTTGTCCATAAGGCCATAAGACATAGGAGCGGAAGTAAGGCCATTCGGCCCATCGAGTCCACTCCGCCATTCAATCATGGCTGATGGGCATTTCAACTCCACTTACCCGCATTCTCCCCGTAGCCCTTAATTCCTTGTGACATCAAGAATTTATCAATCTCTGCCTTGAAGACATTTAGCATCCCGGCCTCCACTGCACTCTGTGGCAATGAATTCCACAGGCCCACCACTCTCTGGCTGAAGAAATGTCTCCGCATTTCTGTTCTGAATTTACCCCCTCTAATTCTAAGGCTGTGTCCACGGGTCCTCGTCTCCTCGTCTAACAGAAACAATTTCACAGCGTCCACCCTTTCCAATCCATGTATTATCTAGTAACTTTCTATTAGATCTCCCATTAATCTTCTAGACTCCAATGAATACAATCCCAGCATCCTCAGTCGTTCCTCATATGTTAGACCTACCATTCCTGGGATCATCCGTGTGAATCTCCGCTGGACACGCTCCAGTGCCAGTATGTCCTTCCTGAGGTGTGGGGCCCAAAACTGGACACATTACTCCAAATAAGGCCTAACCAGAGCTTTATAAAGTCTCAGTAGTACAACGGTGCTTTTATATTCCAACCCTCTTGAGATAATTGAAAACATTGCATTCGCTTTCTTAATCACGGACTCAAACTGCATGTTTACCTTTGGAGAATCCGCAACTAGCACTCCCAGATCCCTTTGTACTTTGGCTTTATGAATTTTCTCACCGTTTAGAAAGTAGTCCATGCTTGTATTCTTTTTTCTTTATTTCTTTTGTCCTGCCTTGCCCCTGTGTTAGTCAGTCCTCTCCACATGCAGACTTTCCTCCTTATTGCAGTCTTCAATGGTTTGTCCCTTATCCTGTCATTATTTGCCTTGAATGTGGATTAGACAGCCTGATAAATTTTCTGTTAATTTCCAACTTGCCGTATGTTTTGTGAGTTTTCTAAGTTCACAGTGACCCACCGCTGATTCATTGAAACTCTAGAGAACATAGGCCGAGCTTCCTCATCACGCAATCTCGCCATCTGAGGGATTTATTTGGATAATGTCCATTACACTTCCTCTGTGGTCAGTATATTCTTTCTTTGATTTAGTCACCAAAACTGTTCTCAATAATCTAGGTACAATCTCACCAACACTCTGTGAAACTGCTTCAAAGTGTCTTTACATCTATATTCTGACTCCCTTAAAGGAAGGCAAACCAAACTTTAAGTCTCCACTTACATATATTCCTCCAAATACCCTTCACATCATTGTAGTTTCGAACTCACTGTGTGAGTTCTCATAGAAAGGCTTCTGATAACCTAAAATATGCCAATTCTACTGGATCCTCATTATCTATGCTGTAAGAATCAACTTCAAACAATTCCAAAGTTTGTCAAGTATGATTTCCTTTTCAGAAATGCATACTGAGTCTCTCAAAGTTTGCTGTTAATGTCTAAATATCCAATATCACATCCTATATAATATATTCCAACAGTTTCCCAACAAATGTCAAGTTAATTGGTCTGCAGTTCTCCACACTATCTCTTCTTCTCTTTGTAGATTCTTATATCATTCATCTATAGTGCTTGGATCATGTTTACGAATGTACATTTATCTACATCAGCTTCTGGACTCTGCAGAATGTACAGGAAAATAGAACGCAGTCATCGACAATGCAATCAATACTTCTATTTGTGATTTATTTTTGAAGATTTTGGTATGAAGTACATCTGGTTGTCAAGGTTAGCAATGCTCAATCCGGCTGCATGTTCAATATTGCCTTGTTACTGATATGAATTGACTTTATGCCTTTACTTCCACAAGTCCTATACGATCACTTCGTATTTCTGGGTGATTTTCTGGATCTTGCTCCATTAAGACAGATGTAAACTAACTGGTCATTTGTTTTACCATTTCCCTGTTATTCACCACAAACATGTCTCCCCCGATTACAAATTTCCACATTTGACTATGTTTTTTTTTGAATTATAGATCATCGATGTTTGCAGTCCTTGTGTTCCGGTTTGTTTGCATGCATGTTCGCTTTTTGATTTCCTGATCAGTTTCATGACCCTCCTTTTCTGGATTGCAATTTTCTGAGAATTCTTTGGATTCCACAATGTCTGGAATTCTTCTGAAGTCGCTTCCTGTGATTAATATATTCTTTAATTTGTTATGTTAATCATCGAATCACTTACTTTCTCTTAGGTATTTTCACCTGAAATAAGTCGACATATCTTTCAGACTATGCAGTATTTCTATAAATCTCCTGGTCCTGACCAGATATATTCAGGAACACTGCAGGAGGACAGAGAAGTAATAGTGGTGGCCCTGGTCGGTACTTTTGTATCATCAGTCGCCAACGGGTGAGGTCCCGGAGGATTGGAGGGTAGCGAATGCTGTGCCCTTATTCAAGAAGAACTACAAAGAAAAACCTGAGAATGAGAGACCAGTAAACCTAACATCTCTACTAGGTACGTTTCTTGAGAAGACTCTGAGAGAGACGATATACGTGCATTTGGCAAGGCAGGGTGTGATTATGAGCAGTCAGCACGTCTTTGTGCGTGGGGGATCATGGCTCAAACATTTGTGAGAGTGCTTTGGTGAAATGACCAGTAACTTTGACAAGGGCCTGGTGGTATACGTAGTGTATATGGATTTCAGTAAGGCCTTCAATAAGGTTCCACATGGTAGGCTGCTCTGGAAGTTTAGATCATATGGAATTGAGGGGGAGCTGGCAAATCAGATCCACAATTTGCTTGATGGTAGGAAACATACAGTTAAAGTGGAAGGATGCTTGTCGGACTGAATGCCTGTGATGAGTGGAATGCCTCAGGGGTCGGTTCTGGGGCAATTACTGTTAGTTTTATCCATGTATATTGTATGCCCATATATATTTTTTCATATTACACACATCTATGATTTAGATCAGAATGTACAGGCATGAATTATAAGTTTCAAGGTGACACAAAAATAGGTGGTATCGTGGACAGTGCGGAAGATTATCAGAAATTTCAGAAATGACAGCAGTGCCTTAATCAAGTGAGGAAGTGGGCCGAGAAATGGCAAATGGAGATTAATACGGATAAGTGTCAGTTCTTGCATTTTAGAAAGTCAAATCAAGGTAGGAGTTTCATGGTGAATGACAGGGTCTTAAGGAGTGTATTGAGACAAAGGGACCTTGGAATTCAGGTTCACGATTCTCTGAAAGTGGAGTCGCAGGTAGATAGGGCAGTGAAAAAAGGCATTTGGCAAAGTGACCTTCATAAGTCAGAGTAATGAGTATCGAAATTAGGGAGTTATGTTGCAGTTATACAGGATGGTGGTGAGGCAATACTGCTGGTGTTATGTTCAGTGTAATTCACTTTGCTATAGGAAGGATGTTATTAAACTGGAAATAGTGCAGAAGAAAATTACAAGGATGTTGCCCGGACTCTATGGTCTGAGATATAGTGAGAGGTTGGGCAAGCTAGGAGTTTTTACTTTAGAGTGTATGAGACTGAGGGGGATCTGATAGAAGTGTATAAGATCATGGGAAGCATGGATAGAGTGAATGCACTCAGTCTTTTTTTCCACATGATTGAACAACCCACGAACTAGAGGGCATCAATTTAAGATTCGAGGGGAAAGAGTAAAAGGGAACCTGAGGGGCAATTTCTTTGACACACAGGGTAGTCTGCACATGGAATGAGCTGCCAGTAGAAGTGTTTGAGGCGGGTACATTCCCAAGATTTAAAATGCATTTGGACAAATACACGGATAGGAAAGAAGAAGAAGGATATGGGGCAAGTGCAGGGAAATGGGGTTAATGTGAATGGACATTTTGTTCGGAATGGACCAGTTTGGGCTGAAGGGCCTTTCTCTGAGCTGTCGGACTCTATGACTCTCACAATCATTGCTTCTCCCATTGAATGTTATATCATACTTCCCCAATTCACTGGAGCGTAATTAACCCTCTAGCCTCCAGGCTTCCATGATGTTTATCCAGAATGTTCAAACATTCGATATTGTATTCAGACGCCGTGTAAAAATGCAACATATTGATGTCACTATTCCTCCAAAGCTGCTTCAGAGCAAGGTTATTAATTAGTCCTCCTGACAACACAACATCAAATCTGAAATAACCTCCTGTCTAGTTTGGTTCACAACATACTGTTCAACCGACCTGATACACACTTACGGAAGTTTATCTTCACAGTATTAGTAGTCACTGCAGTTTCGGTGCAACTTGAGACCATCCATTATTACTGCAGCACACACGATTATTTGTTACTCATTCACAGGATGAGGGTGTCGCTGGATAACCAGCATTTATTGCCCATGCCAGAGGGCAGATAAGAGTCAGCAGTGTTGCCTTGAGTCTGGAGTCACTTGCAGGCCACACCAGGTAAGGACAGCAGTATCCTTCCCTCAAGGACATCAGTGAACCAGATGAGTTTTTCCAACAATCGACAATGGATTCCTGGTCATCATAAACCCTTGATTCCAGATACATATTGAATTCAAATTCCACCATCTGCCTTGTCAGGATTTGAATTCATGTCCCCAGAATATTACCTGGGTCTCTGGGTTAAGAGCCCAGTGATAATATCACTGTGTCATTGCTCCCCCTTGAATATATTTGCATACATAATTTCCAGAGCATATGTTGTAAAGTATTTATGTGACAGATTTGGTTTTGATATATTTTACACTAATGTTTGCTTCCCCTTGCTATTTGTAAGATCCACCCAAACTGATTCTGTGGGAAGCGAGGGAAAGGGTCTGAGGCGTTATTCCTGATAGACTTGGACAAGACGTTCAGGGAGACTCAACTCAACACTGAGATGATCTGAAGAATTGGTCAGCAATACAGGACAGGCATCAATATCCTTTCCCCTCACTTTGCCAGGATAAGTGTCACCATATTCTTCTGCTCCATCACACTCACTGTATATCTTGTTATAACACCTACCCCCGAACAAGGCTCACACTCTATCTCCAAATAAGGCTCAAGCACGACCACACTCACTGTTGAATTCAGCACCTACCTTCCCTCGGTTTTTCTGTCACTGACACAATAGCCCCGCACACTAATACCACTGCATTTATACAACACTGTGGTCAGACTCCCTCCGGACATCTCACCCTTCCCCCTTCCCCATACCAGCATTAACAGCAGGGACACACACTCACACCCTCACACCTTCCCTCCTCTTCTCCCATTCCATGAGAAACATCCTGGAATAGGACATAAAGGGCAACGCAGGGTGTTAGAGGGCCCGATATCCGTTCCCTCACCCTCTACCTCGACATGTGGGCCGGATCCTGGAAAGAGCCAGAGAGGACCAGGGCACCTTGTGTGGAGATTCTGAAACAGAGACATCCCACCAGCCAAGTAAGCTGCAATGTTCAGTGAAGAGCAATTATCTATTTAAACTCACTGGCAGTTCCAATCACATCTCTCTCACTTTTCAGGCTTAGTTAAAAGATGGCAGATGGAGAAAGAGCGTCTGCAATGGGATACAGACAGAGGAGGGCAGGGCATCTGCAATGGGATACAGACAGGGGGGAGGGCAGAGGGTCTGCAATGGGATATAGACAGGGGGATGGCAGAGCGTCTGCAATGGGATACAGACAGGGGAGGGCAGAGCGTCTGCAATCGGATACAGACAGGGGAGGGCAGAGCGTCTGCAATGGGATACGGACAGGGGAGGGCAGAGCGTCTGCAATGGGATACAGACAGGAGAGGGCAGAGCGTCTGCAATGGAATACAGACAGGGGAAGGACAGATCAAATGCAATTGGATACAGCCGGGGGGAGGGCAAAGCGTCTGCAATGGTATACAGACAGTGGAGGCAAGACTGTGTGCAGTGGGATACAGACGGGACAGGGCAGAGCGTCTGCAATGGGATACAGACAGGGGGAGGGCAGGGCATCTGCAATGGGATACAGACAGGGGAGCCAGAGCGTTTGCCATGGGATACAGACAGGGCAGGGGCAGTGTGTCTGCAATGGAAGACAGACTGGGGGAGGGATGCAGCTCTGCAATGGGATACAGACAGGGGAAGGGCAGAGCGTCTGCAATGTGATATAGACAGCTGAAGGCAGTGCGTCTGTAATGGGATACAGACGGGGAGGGCAGAGCGTCTGCAATGGGATACGGACAGGAGGAGGGTAGCGCGTCTGCAATGAGATACAGATAGGAGGAGGGCAGAGCATCTGCAATGTGATACAGACAGGGGGAGGGCAGAGCAAGGGCAGTGCGTCTGCAATGGGATACAGACAGGGGGAGGCAGAGTGTCTGCAATGGGATACAGACAGGGGAGGGTAGAGCGTCTGCAATGTGATACAGACAGGGGAGGGCAGAGCATCTGCAATGGTATACTGATGGGTGAGGGCAGAGGGTCTGCTATTGGATCCAGATGGGGAGGCAGAGCGTCAGCAATGGGATACAGACGGAGGAGGGCAGTGCTTCTGCAATGGGATACAGACAGGGGGAGTGCAGAACATCTGCAATGAGACACACACTGGGGGAGGGAATAGCAACAAGCAATGGCATACAGACAGAGGATGGCCGTGAGCAAAGCTTCATCAGAAAAAAAAACAGTACAATATATATGTGATGGAAATTTTCTGGAACAGCAGAAATCTATTTATATGCAAGGAGAATGCAGAACTCAGTGTTACAGAGGGATTTGTGTGTCTTAGTACATGAATCACATCAAATTAACCTGAAGAAGTAGCAAGTGATTTGGAAGGTAAATGTCGTGATCCTGTTTCGTGCAAGGGGTGTTGGGTATGATCTTAGCGATGTTTTCTGCATCAGTACAGGGCATTGATGAGATTACATCTGTTGCATTATGTGTAGTTATAACAGCCTAAACTGAAAAAAAAAACAAAATTGCTTTCGAAACGTCTCAAAGATGTTTCTCTTTACGAATTCTTGGAATGAAGGCATTACGTTGTGAAGAATGAACAGTTCGGCCTGAGAATGATAAATGTTTTATTGGCCATATGAGATCTTGAGAAGAATGTAGTTGGTGAATACCAGATGGATATTTCTCATTGTGTGGGAGAATAAAACTGGGGAAATAATTTAAGAATAAGTCAGTTTCAAAGGAAAGGTCATTAGACAGTAAAATTGAACTGTTAATTCTCTTCCTACATGCTGATAGTCAAGCTGAGCTTTTTCAGCAATTACTGTATATGTTTAAGAATATTCATTTTAACACAGATATTGTGAAGACATGAAACACTTATTTTTACACTATGCAAGCACATATTAACAGATCTTCAAAACAAGTAGAACCATTTATTGTTAATTAATTGAGACTGCAATAATGCACTGACCTGGAGTCGAGAATGTGATGGAGTCATATAGTTCAGACAATGTTCAAGAAGAGCTCACAGAGTCCAGTGTGGGACTGATAACGTTACTGATTTAACTTACAGATGGAAAATGTAGCCAATCTTTGGAGAAGCATTCTGTTGCTCCCTTTCTGTTTCCCAATCGCTAATCACAGCAATGTGTGGGAGTTAAAAAGAGCCGAGTCGTCTTTCCCACTAATGGAGGATTCCTGATGAGGATTCATTGGAATCTCCCCATTACCTGAAGCAAAGCAATTCAGCCAAATTCAACAGTTTCAAGAAGAAATCCCATTGTCAGAAGGCTGTGCAAGCAGAATAACAACAGAAGTAATTATCCGACTCGATAGTGAGGGGAACAGACAGGAGATTCTGTGGCTGCAAATGGGAATCCGGAATGGTGTGTAGCCTCCCACATGCCCAGGGTCCAGGATGTCTCAGAGTGGCTGCAGAACGTTCTCACTGGGGGCTGGGGGGGGGGGGGGGGGCAGTGGGGGAAGCATCCAGAAGTCATTGGGCACTTTGGTACAAAGGACAGAATGACACAGGTAGAAATAGTGATGACATCCTGCAGAGTTATTGTCGAGAGCTAGGGAAGAAGGATAAAAGGCAGGGCTAATATCTAGTTTACTTCCAGTTCTCTGTGCTAGTGAGGGTAAGAATAGGATGATATGGCAGATGAAGGGGTGGCTAAAGAATTGGTGCAGGGGGCAGAGATTTTTGGATTACTGTGAACTTTTGTGGGGAAAGGTGACGTGTTCAGGAAGGACGGGTTGTACCTGAGCTGGAAGGGGACCAATATCCTGGCAGGCAGGTTTGCAACTGCTGGAAGGGAGTGTTTCAACTAGATTGGCTGGGGTTGGGGAGTGGTGGGATCCTCAACAGCAGGGAGGCAAGTGCGAGGCTGGAAGGAGATACAGTAATCAGAAACAGTAAAATGAAGAGACAGGTCAGGCTAGACAACGACAGGGAGCAAGGAATGTCTGTTGGATTCAATTGCAACTGTTTCAATGCAAGATGGCTGACAGGTAAGGCTGATGAACTCAGGGCATGGATCGGTGCGTGGGACTGGGATATTATAGCCATTACTGAAACATGGATAAGGGAGGGACAGCACTGGCAGCTTGAAGTACCAGGTTACAGGTGCTTTATACGGGACAGAGATGGTGAAAAGACGAGACTGGGAGTTTCATTTTTGATTAAGGCGAGTAACACAGCAGTAATCAGAGATAAAATAACTGATGGATCATCCTGTGAGGATTTGTCTGGGGAGCTAATAAATAAGAAGGGAATAGTGATAGTATTTGGATTGTACTATAGGCCCCCAAATAGTAAACGAGGAATTAGGGGAACAAAAATATGTAGACAGACTGGGGAGACTTGCAAGGCCAATAGGATTGCATTAGTAGGAGATTTTAATTTTCCGAACATAGTCTGGGAATGACAGAGAATTAAGGACTGAGATGGGGTGTATCTATTAAGTGGGTTCAGAATAGTATCCTCAAGCAATATGTAGAGGGTGCAAATCGGGAAGGGACAAAACGTGACCTACTCTAAGATCTAGGGCAGGGCAGGTGACTGAGGTGACAGTGGGGGAGCCCTCTGGGACCCATGACCATAGTTCTATTAATTTTTAAATAGTAATGGAGAAGGACAAAACTGGCCCACATGTTCAAGTTCAAACTTGGGGCAAGGCGAATTTTGATGGAATGAGACAGGAGCTTGTAGGGGTTGGTTGGAGGAGTTTGTTTGCAGGCGAAGGGACCTCCTGCAAGTGGGAGGCCTTTAAAAGTGAAATGTCTACAGTTCAAGGTCTTTCTGTTACTGTGAGGGTAAAAGGCAACATTGGTAGGAAGAGGGAACCTCGGATGGCAGGAGATAATGAGACTTTGACCAGCAAAAAGGAGGCGTGGCTCAGGTCCAGGCAGCTGGGATCGAGGGAAAACCTGGAGATGTACAGGGGATACAGGAGTTTACTGAAGATGGAAATCAGGAGGGCGAAAAGGGGGCACAAGATAGCTTTGGCTGTGAAGATTAGGGTGAATGCAAAGAGGTTAATTTAGTATATTAAAGTATAAGGAATAACTAAATGAGAATATGACCACTCAAGATCCAAAGTAGACATGCATGTTTAGAACCATAGGAGATTGCGAGATTCTCAATGAATATTTCTCCTCTGTCTTTACCGTGGAGAAATACATGAAACTTGGTAGGTTAACAAAAGTCGAAGTGTTATCTTGGGGTGAGTCAGCATCACAGGAGAACATGTGTTGGATGCATTAGAATGTATGAAGGTGGATAAATCTCCGGGTCCTGAACAGATGCATCCAAGAATACTGCAGGAGGTTACAAAAGGAACTACGGGGACCCTGGTTGATATTTGTGAATCATCGTTAGCGACAGGTTAGGTTCCAGAATATTGGAGATTAGTAAATGTTGTGCCATTATTCAAAAAGGGAAGCAAATAAAAATCTGGGATCGATAGACCAGGAAGTCTCACATCTGTGGTACGTAGGTTGTTTGAGAAGAGTCTTAGGGATGAGATATGCATGCATTTGGAAAGATAAGGTTTGTTTAGAAATAGCTTTTTTGAAAGATTCCCTACAGTATGGAAACAGGCCATCTGTAACAACAAGACCACACCGACCCTCCAAACAGTAACCCACCCAGTCCCATTCCCTTAACCTATATTACCCCTGACAAATGCACATAACACTATGGGTAACTTAGCATGGCCAATTCACCTGACCTATAGATCTTTGGGTTGTGGAAGGAAAATGGAGCACCCAGACGAAACATACACAAACACAGTGAGAATGTGCAGTCTCCACACAGAGAGTCACCGGAAGCTGGAACCAAACCCGGATCCATGGCACTATGAGGCAGCAGTACTAGCCACTGAACACCATGTCACCCTTGCTTTTTTTCAACACAGTTCAATTACACAGGTACAAAATCTATTCTGCCCTTCACCCATGATGCACGTTCCAATATCACATACCATGAATAATTTATTGACCACTGAAAGTGTCATATTATTATTATTTATTAGTTTTATATAATTAATTTTAATAATTATTATTAATAGTTGTTTTTAGACTGGAAATATTGCATGGCTTTGTGAGTGGGAGATCATGCCTCTCAAATTTGTTTGAGTTCATTGATGATTTGACCAGGGTTGATGAGGGTCGGGCGGTAGACTGTGTGGTTTTCAGGAAGGCCTTTGACAAGTTTGCCATTGATAGGCTGGTCTGGAAGGTTAAAATCACATGGAATCCAGAGGGAGCTGGCAAATTGGACACACAATTGGCTTGATGGTACTAAGCAGAGGTTAATAGTGGAAGGATGCTCTCGGACTGGAGGCATGTGACACATGAAGTGCCTCAGGGGTCTCTGCTGGGCCCGGTGCTGTTTGTTATTTGTATCAATGATATTCTTGCGAATGTACAAGGCATGTACAAGGCATGTACAAGGTTAGGAAATTTGAAGATGACACTAAGATAGGTTAAAAATCACACAACACTAGGTTATAGTCCAACAGGTTTAATTGGAAGCACACTAGATTTAGGAGCGACGCTCCTTCATCAGATAATTGACAATCACCTGATGAAGGAGCGTCGCTCCGAAAGCTGGTGTGCTTCCAATTAAACCTGTTGGACTATAACCCGGTGTTGTGTGATTTTTAACTTTGTACACCCCAGTCCAACACCGGCATCTCCGAATCATGACTAAAATAGGTGGTATCGTGGACAGTGAGAAAGTATATCAGAAATTGCAGCAGGACCTTGATCAAACTGGAGAAGTGGACTGAGAAATATTTTGGCAATGTTAGATCAAGGTAGGAGTTTCATGGTGATTGGTAGGACCTTAAGGAGTGTAGTTGAGCAGAGGGACCATGGAGTTTAGGTCCACCATTCTCTGAAAGTAGGGTCATAGTTAGACATGGTAGTGAAAAAGGGTTTTGTCACACGAGCAAGCATTGGTCAGGACATGGAGGAGAGCCGTTGGGAAGTTATGTTACAGTTATACAGGATGTTGGTGAGGCTGCACTTGTAGTGTTGTGTTCAGTTTTAGTCACTTTGCGACCGGAAGGATGTTTTTAATTTGGAATGTATGCAGACGGAATTTACAAAAATGTTGCCAGGACCCAACAGTATGAATTATAGGGAGAGGTTGATCAAGCGAGAACTTTTTTCTTTAGAGTACAGGAGAGGGGTCTTATAGAAGTTTACATGGTTAGGGTGAATGGACCCAACCTCTTTTTCCTAGAGTTGGGGAATCAAGGAGGGGAGAGCATCAGTTTAAGGTGAGAGGGGAAAGAATAAAAGGGAAACTAATGGAAACTGTTTTACACAGAGAGTGGCACACAAGGAGTTGAATCATTTATATTAACGATATTTAAATGGCATTTGGGCAAGAACATGGACAGGAAAGTTCGAGAATGCTATGGGCCAAGTGCTGGGAAATGAGTTTTGTGTGTTTTGATATTTGGGTCAGCATGGACGAGTGTGGGCCAAAGGGCCTCTCTGCCTCTCTCCATGCTGTAGGACTTGATGACTGAACAAATAGAACAGCATTTGGGTCAAACTCTCATTTTTCCTTAGGTCATAAGTTCGAATCAGATTTGGACAATGTTCTTTCAAGTTAACTTTGCAGATATTTTGCTTTTCAGTTTGTTATCAATAATACGAATGTGTGTGCGCATGCGTGTGTGTGTCTGTCTGTCTGTCTGTCTGTGCGTGTGTGTGTCTGTGTGTCTGTGTGTGTGCGTGTGTGTGTGTGTGTTTCTCAGTATTTTTCAAAGGGAAATATCACTGTACATATTTGCAATATCCTCTCGTCATTCCTCTTTCCATCATAGTTTGTTTTGGTCATAGACATGTTGTTTTAGTAAATTAAAGAAATCTGCCTGACTTGTTCCTAACACTGACCCTGAAACGCTCTGAGAACGATATCATCGGCCATATCACCAACATAGTTATAATTATTTTTTGTGGGCAGTGGAGGAGTGGGGCTAGAAAAGGTAGAAGGGAGCCAAAACAACACAGGGAATTATCGACTCAATCAGCCAACGTCAGAGACGATGGAGAGGATTCTGAAGGATAGAATTTGCATTTATTTAGAAAGACAAGGAATGATTAGGGATAGTCAATATGGATTTGTGTGAAGGAAATCATGTCTAATTAATGTGATTGAGTATTATGAAGAGATGACAAAGAAGATTGAAGAATACACTATGGTGTACAATTTTTACACAAACTTCAGCAAGGCATTTAATAAGGTTCCCCATCGTAGGCAGATTACTAAAATTAGGTTATATGTAATCTAGGAAAAGCTAACCAATTGGATACAAATTTGGATTGAAGGTAATGGATTGTTTTCCAAACTGAAGTCCTGTGGCCAGCGGTGTGCTGAAAGAATCAGTGCTGAGCTCACTGCTTTTCATCACGGATATAAACAACTTTGATGTGATTATCGGAGGCATGGTTAGTAGGTTTACAGACAACATCACCAAGTTGGTTCAGTGGACAGTGAAGAAGATTATCTCAGAATATAACGGGATCCTTGAACATCAATGAGCCAAGGACTGGCAGATGGAGTTTAATTTAGATATTTGTGAGGTTTTACATTTTGGTAAGTTAAAGCGGGGTAGTGCCCTGGGAAATGTTGCTTAACAAAGAGACCTACGGGTCAAGATTCATAGTTCCTTGTAAGTGGAGTTTAGAACGGTACAGTGGTGAGGAATGTGGTTGACATGCTTGCCTTAATTGGTCAGAACATTGAGAATAGGAGTTGGAGTAACGTGTTGCGCTTGCACAGGACGTAGGTGAGGCCACTTTAAGAATACTGCGTACATATCAGTTGACTCTTTTTAAGCTTGAAAGGGTGCAGAAAAGATTTACAAAGATTTTCTTGAACCTGAGGGTTTGAGCTACAGGGAGATGATGAACAGGATGAGGCTTTTCCCCCTGGACTGTCAGAGACTGAATGGTGACATGACAGAGGTTTAATAAAGTCCTGAGGGGCATGGATAGTCTGATTGGACAAGATCTGTGGGCGGCACGGTGGCACAGTGGTTAGCACTGCTGCCTCACAGGGCCTGAGACCCGGGTTCAATTCCCGCCTCAGGCGACCGACTGTGTGGAGTTTGCACGTTCTCCCCGTGTCTGCGTGGGTTTCCTCCGGGTGCTCCGGTTTCCTCCCACAGTCCAAAGATGTGCAGGCCAGGTGAATTGGCCATGCTAAATTGCCCTTGGTGTTAGGTAAGGGGTAAATGTAGATGTAGGGGTATGGGTGGGTTACGCTTCGGCGGGGCGGTGTGGACTTGTTGGGCCGGAGGGCCTGTTTCCACACTGTAAGTAATCTAAGGGGCGTCCAGAACTAGACAGCATAGGGTGAAGGTGACAAGGCAAAGACTTAGAAGGGACCTGAGGGGAAACCTTTTCATACAGAGGCTGGTGGGTGTACTGTCAGAGAAAGTAGTGAAAGCGGGTACAATTACATGTTTACAATGTAACTGGATAGGTACATAAATAGGAATGGATCATGTGATGTCGGCCAAATGCTGCCAAGTGGGACGAGATCTGATTAAGATGCCTGATCGGCATGGACAAATTGGACAAAAGGATCTTTTTCCACGCTGTATGATTCTCTTATTCTCACAGCGGGATGAGGAAGAATTCTAAAAGGGCCATTCGAATGGGAATTCTCTTCCCCGGAAGTTTGTGGTGCCTCTCTGATTACAAGTATTCACAGCTGAGTTAGTTAAAGATTTGACAGAAAAGTGAGTCACGGATAATGGGACACAGACAGGACGATGAGGCTGAGACCACAATCTGATCAGCCACAATCTTAATGTCTGGTGGAGAAGGCTCAAATTCTCTGATGACCCACTCCTGCTCCTCAGTCCCATGTTTCTTTGTTCCATTCAACCCCTCTAACCTGCTAGACAGGAGCAGTTAGAGTCCACTTATTGTTATAGCATGGTGCACAGAAATAGAGGAAACAGTTCGTCCATCGAGACTGTCCCACTCGGTTTGGGAGATTTGGAAAATGTAATTGGAAGACCCAGGCTGGATATGGAAGATGTTGCTCATTTCTCTTTACAAAACCTCCCCTCTCTGTATCTTGTGCTTCATTTGTTGATCATGTTGTAGACCCAGATTCACTGTGAATACAGCCCCCAAATCTCACCCCGTGATGGCTCACAAAATCCACGGGTCTCCCTGATTGCAATATTCCATAAAAGACCTTCCAGGAAAATAACACATATGAACTTTCCAATAACAGAATGGGAGAGCATCAGAAACAGGGGCAGGTCATTCACATCCCAAGCCTGCCTTGCCCTTCACTCAGATTAAGGCTGATCTGCTCCAAGTCTCAAATCTTCTTAATGTCCAGGTCTTCTTGAGCACTTCCATAGAACACAGAACAAAGAACAGTACTGATTTGGAGATGTCGGTGTGCGACTGGGGTGTACAAAGTTAGAAATCACATAGCACCAGGTTATAGTCCAACGGGTTTAATTGGAAGCACACTAGCTTTTGGATTATCGCTCCTTCATCAGGTGATAGTTGAGGGGTCGATCGTAACACAGAATTTATAGCAAACATTTACAGTGTGATGTAACTGAAATTATACATGGAAAAACTGATTGTCTGTTAAGCCTTTCATCTGTTAAAATGCCATGATAGTTTCACTGCTTTTATGTGTAAATCACAAAACCTTTATTTTAAAAAAATGTTGCATTCTCAGGTGAGCTGTGAACAATGGTGATAGCAAGGTAAAATGTTGAAGGTGTTGGCCACCTGTGTTCTCTGATGTTTAGATTAATTCTAAGCTAAAAAGTGAGATAACGGAGTTTTACATGAATTCATGCAGATTTTGAGCTCAAGGTTCTACATGAATGCATGCAGTTAGGACCTTCAGTCCTCGATGTTGTGTTGTTTGTCCTACTCTAACCTCCATGCTTCCATTCACTTTGTTCCATGTGCCTATCCAAGAGTCTCTTAAGTTTCCCTCACGTATTTGACTCTACTACACTGATGGTAGTGCATTCAACACACCCACCACTCTCTGTGTAAAGAATCTACCTCTGATATCTCCCCTAAAACTTCCTCCAATTACCTTAAAAAATGCCACCTAGTGATAGACATTTCTGCCATGGGAAAATGTCTCTGGCTATTCACTCTCTATCTGCCTCTCATCATCTTGTACACCTCTATCAAGTCCCCTCTCATCTATTTTTCCTCCAATGAGAAAAACCCTTACTCCCTCGTGGTTTTTTCGTAAGACTTCTAGTCCAGGCAGCATCCTGGTAAATCTCCTCTTTACACTCTCAAAAGCTTCATTATCCTTCCTATAATGAGGAGACCAGAACTGAACACAATATTCCCGGTGAGGTCTGAGCAGGGCTCTATCGAGCTGCAGCATAACCTCGCGGCTCTTAAACTCAATCCCCCTGCAACTGAAAGCCAACACACCATACGCCTTCTTAACAACCCGATCAACTTGGGTGGCACCTTTGAGGGATCTGTGGACACGGATGACAGGATCCCTCTGTTTCTCCACACTGCCAAGAATTCTGCCTTTAACCATGTATTCTGCGTTCACATTCCAGCTTGCAAAGTGTATTACTTCAGTTTGAAGTCCATGTGCCACTTCTCAGCCCAGCTCTGCATTCTGTCGATGTTCCATTGCAACCTACAATAGCCCTCCACATTCTGTACCACTCCAACCACCTTTGTTTCATCGGCAAACTTACTAGCCAACTCTTCAACACCCACATCCAAGTCATTTTGAAAATAACAGTGGGCAGAGGTCACTGAACTGATCCCAGCGGGACACCGCTGGTCCCTTTCAGTGATCTAGCTCCCCTAGATCTCTGTGTAAGAGAATTCCTGACATTGACTACCCTCTGTTTGAAGAAAACCTTCTCTGCTTCTGCACCATGACCTATTGATATGAACGAAAGAGGTAACGCAGGGGCTCAGGTAAGAGAGACTGACACTGACATCAAGGCAGTATTTGACTGAGGATGCCATCAAGGAACCTGAACAAAATCACACTTACTGAGAATTAATTATGACCTCTACACCGCTTGGAGACATTCATTGCACAAGGGAACGTGATTATCATTGGTGGGCATCAATCATCTTAGCCGTGGGACACATCTGCAGGAGATCCTCAGCGCAGCTTCCTCAGCTCAGGCATCTCCAGTTTGTCATCACATAATCCCTAGAGTGTGGAAGGAGGCTATTCAGCCCATTGAGTCCAAACTGAGCAGATTAGATTCCCTACAATGTGGAAACAGGCACTTCGGCCCAACCAGTCCACACTGACCCTCCGAAGAGTAACTCGCCCAAACACATTTCCATCTGACTAATACACCTAACATGATGGACAATTTAGTATGGTCAATTCACCCAGCGTGCACATCTTCGGACTGTGAGAGGAAACCGGAGCACTCGAAGGAAACTCATGCAGACAAGTGGGGAATGTGCAAACTCCACACAGACAGTTGCCCAAGGATCGAATCAAACCTGGGACCCTGGTGCTGTGAGGCAGCAGTGTAAGCTACTGAGCCACCGTGCCAGCAGAAGAGGGGCATTCACTGAAGTCTACTAAGTTTTCAGGACAGGTTGTCCCTATTCAGCTCTTGAAATAATCTGTGACCATGTATAGCAAGACTCGGATAACATTCAAGACCGTGTTGTTAAAGTCTGGTTGACATTTATGTAACAGCATAGTACATTTCCAAAGTAAAAGGACAAGTTCATTCAGCAGCCCAATCTGGTTTCACGAGAATGTGGGGCAGCCATTCATCCCATCAAAACTACTGGGCAAAAGAAGGATAGCCCTTTCAGTGCCTCCTGCCTGTTGCACAGGAAGGTGGGAGTCTGCTCTCTCCAACATGTCACGTACATGGGATCAGAAAGAACCATTTCACACCCGGAGTCACTTACAAAGGAACAGGAAGAGGTTATTCAGCTTGTCAAGCCACTAACACAGGAACAGGAAAGTGTCAGAGATGCTCCAACATCACAAACAAATGGAGCAGGGGCTGCACAGACAGACTGCTCCAAATTGATCCAAATGGCTTAATTACTCATGGTTCATATGTGTTACTTTAACATGGGTTTTCTGGCAGTCGGAATGGAACCAACATTTTTTAGCCATTCTCCAAGTTATCTTCCATCTCCAAGAAGGCAGACCCATGGTCTCCGTGGAGGTGGGAAACCGGTGGGGAATAACTAACTGTTTCAGAATGATGGCATTTTGGCTGCTGACAGGATTGTGTACAAAGTGACATTCAATGCAGTG
This sequence comes from Chiloscyllium punctatum, assembly GCF_047496795.1. NCBI lineage: Eukaryota > Metazoa > Chordata > Chondrichthyes > Orectolobiformes > Hemiscylliidae > Chiloscyllium > Chiloscyllium punctatum. Next base: position 19,112,185 of record NC_092769.1, read on the forward strand.
TCACACAGTAACTGTGCATTAAAGTGTTCAGAGTTCATTCAGAGCCTGCACCTCTCTGTCAATCGACATGATGGTTCTGCAGAGGCATGTAAACTGTCGTGAATCAAATATCCAATGAAAAGTATGACATTGGCACCCCATTCAGCTGTTTGGGTCATAATGAGTTTCTGTCCATACCCATCAAGCTTCAACTTCGTATTCTCTCACAGCGCTACAGATTAAGCACATCGTTACTGCACTCTCTCCTCATGGTAACATCATGCTAGTGTTTAGTCTGGTCAAACTTCATTGCACTGTCTCGGTGACAAGGAGATCATTGATTATAAAGCAGACCAAATCTTTACACAAAGCACCAAATACTACCTCAACAAAACACGATCACTGGGAAAGATATTCTAACTTTTGTACTTCAATCATTTTGCCTGAAGAGCCACATATCATTTACTTCCTGCCCCTGTATGAATTCTGTCAGTGACTTATGACCAAGGACATTCAGGTCTTTTTCAACAAAAGCACTCGCCAACCTCTGTACCATTTAATAAATATAAATGTACATGATGGTATTTGTTGTTCACACCTGAATCATTGTTATACCTTGTGAACAGCTATTGCCCAAACACTGATCCTGCTGCCACCCATCAACCCTTCAGTCCAGAGAAAAACAGTATTCTTCTTGTATCTCCGTTAATCAAATTTTAATCCATGTCGTATATATTCCACCCCTACCTACCCATGGACTCTAATATTCCCCACTCACCTGTATGCAAACATGTCAAGCGTCTTCTAAAAATACAAATACTCAAATCCCATTGCTTCTCAACTTTCGATGTCACAACGGACAACCTCCACAAACAGGTTTATCAAAGATCATTTCCCTTTCCTGATTGTCGGCCGAATGTACCAAATCATATCATTATTCCCCAAGTATCTAGTCGTCATGTTCCTTCTAAAAGGTTCCAATTTTTTTTCTCACAGCTGACATCAAATTATTTAATTTTCTGTTTTCCCTCTCCATCCTGTTTTAAATATTTAGGTTGACAATAGCTGCTGTCCAGTCTGCAGGTTCCTTTCCAGAATCTAATTAGCTTTGAAGAATAATCAGTAATTATTACACTAGCTCTGTTCTCATCTCAATCACTCTGAGATGTAACTCATCAGATGCAGCAACTTATGAAACTTCAATTCAATTAGATTTTCAATAACATACACTTCATTAATTCTGATTTCCTTCAGTTTCCAATTTTTACCAGTCCCTCATTTCCCTAATATTTGTGGAAAGTAGTTTCTGTACCTTCCCCTGTGGAGATGGAACCAATGCATTCCTCTCAGCAGGCAGACGGTTTCAGTCAACTCGTGAATACACTGGAGGACTGCACTTCAGTGATGATGGATATATTACCCACTGCTGCCTGAAAAGATCCAAAATGAATCCAGTTCAATTCATCGTGAGTGTCAGCGCAGTCTTGCTACTGGCGTGAGAACACATTATACTGAAAGAGAGCATACAGCTCAATGATCACCTCAATTTGAGACAAGCTGGTTTTACACTTTACACCTGAATGGCTGCAGCTTCGACAAATCTTGGAAATCCCAGAGAGGAAAATATAGTGCCTCGCTCCTCCCTGTTTATACAGCTTCCCTTCTTTGTCGTCTCAGCTTCATTTGTTTATCACGGACCCAGACACACTGCAAATGCAGTATCCAGTGTGGCGTTCCCAGACCATCAGGGCTCCCTGAATGAACCCCGTAGCTGACATCACTATTCTGAGAACACCACCCACAGAGACTCCACTGAATTTCCAGATGGCAGCAGCAAGTGAATTCCCCAAATTCCCCTACAATGCATCCATTCACTACTGAAAATGCCTCGGTCTCCTCAGTTTCTCTAGGAGACAGTGAGGACTGCAGATACTGGAGATCAGAGCTGAAAAATGTGTTGCTGGAAAAGCACAGCAGGTCAGGCAGCATCCAAAGATCTGAAGAATCGACATTTCGGGCATAAGCCCTTCTTCAGGAATGCGGAAAGTGTGCCAAGCAGGCTAAGATAAAAAGTAAGGAGGAGGGACTTGGGGGAGGGGTGTTAGAAATGCGAGAGTTGGAAAGAGGTTAAAGTGAGGGTGATAGGCCGGAGAGGGAGTGGGGGCGGAGAGGTCAGGAAAAAAATTGCAGGTCAGGAAGGTGGTGCTGAGTTCAAGGATTGGGATTGAGACAAGGTGGGGGGAGGGGAAATGAGGAAGCTGGAGAAATCTGAATTCATCCCTTGTGGTTGGAGGGTTCCCAGACGGAAGATGAGGCATTCTTCCAGCTGGAGGAAGAACTCCTCATCTTCCACCTACGAACCCTCCAACCACAAGGGATGAATTCAGATGTCTCCAGCTTCCTCATTTCCCCTCCCCCACCTTGTCTCAATGCCAATCCTCGTACTCAGCACCACCTTCCTGACCTGCAATTTTTTTCCTGACCTCTCCGCCCCCACTCCCTCTCCGGCCTATCACCCTCACTTTAACCTCTTTTCACCTATCGCATTTCCAACACCCCTTCCCTAAGTCCCTCCTCCCTACCTTTTATCTTAACCTGCTTGGCATACTTTCCTCATTACTGAAGAAGGGCATGCCCGAATCGTCGATTCTCCTGATCTTTGGATGCTGCCTGACCTGCTGTGCTTTTCCAGCAATACATTTTTTAGCTGCTCAGTTTCTCTTCCTGGCTGAGAAAGCTCTTACATCTCCATAAAGTCGCACAGTAACAGTTCCTGTCTCCAAATAAACAGTTGACAATGGCACATTACGTTTCTCTATATCTCAGCGACTATAAGTATTGCTGATGGAGTTGATCACCACACTCAGAGACAAGAGATAGAAGGAAAATAACTCACGGTAAGCAGGGAGATCCTATAATAAACATGATATTCAGGAATATGTGAAAAGGGGAAATGGTAGAATAACTTCCAATTCTGTTTTCCTTCCAGTCCATCATCAGCAATCCTTTTGCTTGCTTTTCCTTTCTCTCTCTCTCTCTCTCCATCTCTCTCTCTTTCTCTCTCTCTCTCTCTTGATGGACATCATCCCCTCAACACAAACCTCCCGCTCACCCTTCCTACCATCCCTGATATAATAATATTATTTCTCAGCTGCATTCAGTTTTGATAGGTTCACTGAACTCGAAACATTGTTTTTCCGACAGACTGCCATACCTGCTGAGATTCTCCAACATTCTTTCAGAAGGGGAGAATTTTATTTCAGATCACCAGCATCCACATTTCCTTGGTTATTTCACCTTTAATGTTGTTGCTTCGCAGGATGCCAGCATCACTGGCAAGGGCAGTATTTATTGTCCATCCTAGCTGCCCTTGACCACTTGGACATTTGTCAAGGCAATATGGAGGCAACTAAATTGTTGTGGATCTGAGGTGACACTTAGTTCAGACTGGGGAAATATGTTAGGCTTCTTTACCAAAGGTTATCAATAAAATAAGAAAATAAATCCTGATGGTTTATGCTTGCCATGAGTGAAATTAGGTTTTATTCCAATTTTTGATCTTGGAATTTAACTTTAGTCATCGGCTGTGTTAGGATTTCAGACAATGCTTTTTGAGTCATGACTTGCGCCTCTGAATTACACAGTAAGTGACATTATTACTCTGTTTACGAATCTCTGTTGTGAAGTAACTGTAGAGACAAGAACAAGCTTGTGGTCAAACTATTTGTAACTGGAAGAGAGGTCAGAAGAGAACTGGAGCCATAAAATCTGTCATTAACGAAGGGGTAGATGATGGCGAAGTCAGCAACAGAACACAGGCAGAGGTGGAGATTGGGGATATTATGAAGGTGGGTGGCGGCGGGTTTGATCACACAGAGAGAATATGGAGACATAAAAAAGTTCACTGTATAAAGGAAACTCAAGTTTCCATACAGTCTTATTCCTTCTCACATGCTTATGAGTAAGTACTTTGGAAATGCATGAGAAGGACGTGGCGTTTGTGACTCCAAGTTTATGTATTTGTTAAATATAATCAACCAGAATAGCAATAACATTCAGCATTATTTATAGAATCGACAGAGATAGACTTACCAGGAACACCAATAATAGCGAGGATGGGATAGTACCCAGCTTGTCTAATCAGCAGTACGGCTCGTATTCGCAACTGTAACCATGCCCAATCCTGAGAAAGCCAGGAAAGACCCAATAATAAACTCCTGTCCATTGTTATAACATTCAAGTCTAATGTTCTCAGATTAGGATCCATTGTTGGAACATTCTAGTCTAAAATTCTCAAATTAAATCAATTGTTGGACCATTTTAATGTTCTCAGAGTCTGATTTCTCTCTCTTCCTCTGAAGCTGCTGATCTCAATCTTGTTGAGGTTGACTCTGCCCCGAATACTATGACATAAAGTTTGAAAGAAGGCTCTAATTATGGAAGAGGGAAAGCTTCCAGTGACCCAGGTGGGTCCAGAAAGACTGATATTAATCACAGTCACTGAACAAACAGATCAAGTTAACCCATTTCACGGCAACTCTGATGTATTACAATAATTGGTGTGGGTGGGATTTTGATATCGTTGATTATTGGGCTCATGGCACATCTCCAGTTGTAAACATCGAGGTGGGGGAGAGACATCATTCTTTCTCTTTACAAGCTCGATTATTCTGCTGTGTTTTGGTAGTATAGGAATTGCTGGGCTCCCGAGGCCGTCTGTGTCTGATCACCAGGCCCGCTGCATCTTTTTGTTTATTTATGTTTAACTTTGACTTTTGTCTGTCCAGCATTTAACGGCTTAGGTGGGTTTAGGCATTTTGGAGAGATGCCTACAGAGCCATAGACGGTGTAGATACAGTCCATTCCTTGTGTTCTTGCAGCCACGGCCTGGTCCTGTGGAGTGATGGTCAAACTCTCACAGAACCAGGACTCTTAATTTTACCTTTCACCAATTATTGCTGGGGTCTCAGCAGGGTTGGAAGGCAGGAAATCTCTCCCCGATTCTACACACTCTGTCTGTGATTTCTCTCGGAACTGTCTTTTGATGTTCTTTCCTCCTGGATTGGAGAACTGCATGTCAGACAATCTGTTTCCTGCATATGTTTTTTGAGCTTTGTGTGCTTATTGGATGATACCATATTGGAGCAGTTACTGTATAGTAGTTAAATAAACTATTATTCTGCTAAGTTTTCGAACAGAATTAAGTTATTGCAAGTTCGTCTTCCTTTTGTTGTCTTTTATCGACAGTCTTCGAATAAATTGTGTTTTGCTTAATGTCGAATATTTTGACCAAGTAAATTCTATCTCAAACACAGCACCTTACATTTACCAGCGGAATGGGCCGAGCTGGAGGAGTGATAATCATGTCAAGAATTATATCGGTTACCCAATCCACTTCTCAGAACCAGCCCAGATACGTATAAGCCCAGATGAGGTACCTCCTCAACATGAAGCGCTGCGTAGACCAGGCTAGTGTACTGCTCAGCAATCCGTTCAGGATCGAACACTGTTTAGAGCTCACAAGTTCACGACTTATGTGTCCAACAGTGTACTGATCTATAAATTTGGACTAAATGATCTGTTCAACACAGGGCGCTGTGCAGAACACACAAAGGCATTGTTCTATACACACGGACTGGATATCTGTGCAGCATGGGGAGCTGTGCAGTAAATAGCAGTGAATTTATCTTTTAATCTGGAGCAGTTACCTTCCCAGCACACGCAGCTGTGTGCACCAATTGATGCATTGCTGTGTAACACTGTACTAGATCACTGCCCAGTGTGGGGAACCTTGCAGCTCATGGTGGAAGCGACAGGATGTGCAGCACCTCTCCATTTACAGCTCCATACGTCCAATGTGGCATGACACAGGAGTGCTATGGGTGTGAAACTCAGTGCCAGAGCAGGATGGTGGGGGAATCAGTTTAAATACCAACAAATGGGTGGAACTTTGTTAAAAGCGAGGGGAAGATTGAGAGAGAATTTCAGAGAATGATCTGATGGTAGGTTTTAAAATTGTGAAATGAGAACATCTTGATAGCATCTTGCAATATAAGCCACAGTTTCTAGGAATGATGGGTGAGCAGGATATTTGTGTTAGTTATGATGATTTAGAATTTTGGATAAGCATTTGTCCTGCAGCGTTGTAACTGGGAGTAGGATCAGCAGAGTTTTCGACTCACTGGGCTGAATCGTACAATAATTTGTCTCAGTGCCATTTTCATTGAATGTGACAGAAGGAATGTCTGCACGAGGCAGTTAGTTTCCTGGTGTTATCTTATCGATCTCACCTCATTAACTACCCACCCCACCCCATGATGTCCCTCTCATTCAACGCCAGCACGATTTTCCCACCCATTATGGCTGGAGGTGCTCACCATCGCCCGGATGCCCCTGGATATTCAGTGATCCCTGGTACTGCTGCCATCATGAAAAGTCCAATGGGCACACGGTTGAGTTTTGTCAGTTTGGAGCTGCCCTGCACAGTTTACCCGAGCATGGCAGATAAAGGGAAATTACACCACAGCTTGACGACAGAGGCATGGAGGTCATGGTGAATGGTCGAGTATAGAGGGGGACCATTCTCTTCCCAGACCATGGTCTGAGCACACCACCCAACTCAGTGCAGTGGAAGTTAGGAACAGCAAGGGAACAGTCGCCGCATTTGGGGGTTTTCTATAGACCATCTAAAAGCAGTAGAGAGATTGAAGATCTCATAGGCGGGCATATTACAGAAAAATGCAAAAGTAGTAGGGTTAATGTTATGGGCGATTTCAACTTTTCCAATATCGACTGGAACCTCCTAAGTGCAGATGATGTGGATGAAGCCGTTTTTGTCAGGTGTGTTCAAGATGGTTTCCTTGCTCAGTATGGAGACAGACCAACAAGGGGAGAGGCCATTTTGGATTTGGTGTTCGGCAACGAGCCAGGACAGGTGTCAGAACTAATGGTGGGAGAGCACTTTGTTGAAAGTGATCACAACTGCCTCACATGTAGCATAGTCTTCGAGAGTGAAAGGAGCAGTTTCCAAAGGAAGATATTTAATTAGGGAAAAGGAAATTATGATGCTATCAGACAGGAGTTGGGAAGTACAGACTGGGAGCAATTGTTCCACAGAAAGGGCACAGTGGGCATGTGGAGACTGTTTAAGGAGCAGTTGTTGCGAGTGATACACAAATTTGTTCCTCTGAGACAGGTAAGAAGGGGTAAGATTAAGGAACCTTGGATGACGAGAACAGAGGAACTTCTCGTCAAAATGAAGCAGGCAGCTTACGGAAGATGGAGGAAGCAAGAATCTAACACAGCTTTAGAGGATTACAGGCTTACTAGAAAGGAGCTCATAAATGGACCGAGGCGAGCCATGATGGGGCACGAAAAAGGCTTGGCAAGAAGGATTAGGGAGAATCCAAAAGCATTTTTCTCATACGTGAGGAATTAGAGAATAACCAGGGAGAAGGGAGGGCCAATCAGGGATCGTGTAGGGAACTTATGCGTGGAGTCTGAGCAGATAGGGGAAGCCCTAAATGAGTTTTTTGCTTCGATTTTCACCAGGGAAAGGGAACTTGTTGTAAATGAAAACTTAGAGGAGCTGGTCCTGATCAAGATTGATGAAATTGATGTGCTAGAAATTTTGGAAAACATTAAGATAGATACGTCCCCAGGGCCAGATTTATCCTAGAGAGCTCCGGGAAGCGAGAAAGGCGTTAGCTAAGCTGCTGGTGAGGATAATTGCTTCCTCAGTCTTCACAGGAGTCATACCGGAGGATTGGAAGGAGGCGAATGCTGTTCCTTATTTCAAGAAGGGTAATAGGGAAATCCCTGGCAATTAGAGACCAGTCAGTCTTGCGTCAACGGTCAGCAAAGTTTGGAAAAAATTCTGAGGGATAGGATGTATGACTATTTGACAAAGAATTGTGTGATTAAAGCAGTCAGCATGGCTTTGTGGGGGGCAGGTCATTCCTCACAAATCTGATTGATTTCTTTGAGGAGGTGTCAAGACAGGTCGACGACAGTCGAGCAGTGGACGTGGTGCATGTGAACTTCAGCAAGGTATTTGATAGGGTTCCCCATGGAAGGCTCATTCATAAAGTCAGGAAGTATGGGATACAGGGAGATTTGGTTATCTGGATTCAGAATTGTCTGGCTAGCAGAAGGCAGACTGTGGTTGTAGATGGAAAATATTCTGCTTGGAGGAGTGTTGAGAGGGATCCCACAGCGCTATGTCCTTGGGCCTCTGCTCTTTGTAGTTTTTATAAATGACTTGGATAAGGAGGTTATGGGGTGGGTTAGTAAATTTGCTTATGACACAAAGATTGGAGGCGTCGTCGAAAGTATAGAGGGCTGCAGCGTGACATAGATAGGATGCAGAGCTGGGCTGAGAAATGGCAGATGGAGTTCAACCTGGGTAAATGCGAAGTGATTCATTTTGTATGTTCAAATTCGAATCCTGAATATAGCATTAAATACAGGATTCTTGGCAGTGTGGAAGAACAGAGGGATCTGGGTGCGCAAGTGCATAGATCCCTCAAAGTTGCCACGCAAATGGATAGGGTGTCAAGAAAGCATATGATGTTTTGGCTTTCATTAACAGGGGGATTGAGCTTAAGAGCCGCAAAGGTTTTCTGCAGCTCCACAAGTCCCTGGTGAGACCACACTTGGAATATTGTGTCCAGTTGTGGACCCACTACTATAGGAACGATGCAGGGGCTATAGAGAGGGTGCAAAGAAAGTTTACCAGGATGCTGCCTGGCCTGGAGGGCTTGCTTTATGAAGAAAGGTTGAACAAGCTTGGACCTTTCTCTCTGGAGACAAGGAGGAGAGAGGAGATCTGGTCGAGGTGTACAAAATAATGAGAGGAATAGATAGAGTCAATACCCAGAGACTTTTCCCCAGGGTAGGATTGACTAGTATGATAAGTCATAGTCTGAAGACATTAAGAGGAAGGTAAAAGGGAGACGTCAGAGGTAGGTTCTTTTTGCAGAGAGTTATGATTGTATGGAATGCATTGCCAGCTCTGTTGGTGGAAGTGGAGTCATTGGGAACATTTAAGCGACTGATGAACATGCACGTGGATATCAGTGAGTTGAGGGGTGCGTAGGTTAAAGTACTACATTTTACATTAGGATTAAATCTCAGGACAACATCGTGGTCCAACTGGCCCGTTCTGTGCTGTACTGTTCTATGTTCTATGTTCTATTTAGTATATTTAAAACAGACACAGATAAGTTCTTGATTGACAAGGGGATCAAAGATAACTGAGAGGAAGCAGGGAAATGGGGTTGAAAATCTATTATTCGTGATCAAATGGCGGAGCAGACTTGATGGTCCGAATGGCTTCATTTCTGCTCGTATCGAATTGTGGCCTTATAATATTTCGGTCCTGGATGGCACGGTGTCTCAGTGGTTTGCACTGGTGCCTCACAACATCAGGTAACTGGGTTCGATTTCCTCTGGGTGTTCTAGTTTCCTGCCACAGTTCAAAATTGTGCAGGTTAGGTGAACTGGTCATGCTGCATTGCCGATTGTATTCAGGGATGTTGATGTAAGGTGCAATAATCAAGGATCTACGTATAGTATTAGGGTAGAGAATGGGATTGGTTTGCATACTCTTTGGAGGGTCAGTATAAACCTGTTGGGCTGAAGGGCCTGTTTTCACACAGTAGGGATTCTAAGAAAATGCAGACTGCTGCAATGATCCAATGAAGTACAACCCAAGCTCGAGTAACAGCTCACTTTACACTTTGATGCGTTAAAGTCTGTAGGAGTTAATATTCAATTCCATAAATTCAAAGCCTGAACCCATTGTGGTTGTTCTCCACTTTCCGTACACTCTCCCTCCTGGGGTCCCTAAGCTCGTGTCTTGTTTATGTTCCATTCTACAGAGAAAATCAATTTCTAATATTTACACATTTATTTACACCCATTATATACCTGTGTCTCTTTCACCACAATTTCAAGCCCATTTGTCTTTCACACTGGGCCTCCAAACACTCTTTCCCACCTCCGCCAAGATACTAAAGCGCTCACTTTCCAATCCTTTACACGTTTGAAGAAGATTTAAACTGGACTTGAAACATTAACATTGTTTCTCTTTCTCTGCAGATGTTGCCAGACCCCTAAGTTCCTTCAAAAATGAAAAGTTACAAAACACATTTTCAACAGAGCAAAGATCATTGGATACAGGAAATCTGAAACAAAAACAAAAATTGTTGGACTTACTGGGTGCTTTGAGGAACAGTCATAGAACCCGAAATATTAACTCTGCTTTCACTCCACAGATGCTGTCAGACTGGTCAGTATCTTCAGAAATTTCTGTTTTTGAACAAGTTTCAAGCATGTGTGTCAAAGCTGCTCACACGCCCTGTCCAACATGGAGAGCCATACACCGGGAAGTGAATTCACTTGCTCTGAAACTACATAAGGCTGTCATCACCGACACTACAGAGCTCTTAATCATGGTCATGGAGAGAAACGGCGGGAAACACATTCGCTTTAAACAGAAGATGGCATTACTGGAGCGGAAAATATTCAGGTGAAAACGTTAAATGCTTTTGAGGATTGCGACAACTGGAGGCATGGCATCATGAAGATACCCAAACAGGATGAGAATTTTTAAAAAAGGAAGTGTTCCCACATGAGAAACTGGGATAGGGCACTGTGTACAGGGGAGGAGGACGACCGTGTCCCCGTGCGAATGAGGACAGGCAGCAGAATTGTATTGCAGTTATTCCATCTCAAACTGGGCATTCATGTGATGCTGTAAATCATAGCAGCCGTTGTAGCACCAGTAGAATCATATTCAACCACAATATAATCTCTCAGTCTACCATTACCATGAAGCTGATCTCCGCTTCAGTGATGAGTGTGGGTGAACATGCTACGGTCAGAACCGTGTGTACCTGAACCTGATGATAACCCAATCAAGCTACTGCACTTACTGCTTACATTAACAAACAGCAGAGGTAACATCTGATAGAGAGGGCGCCATGATCCCAAGACTGTGACCAGTTCTTTTAAAACCAGCTATGAATTACTGCTGGCCTGTCTACTCTTCCTCTTTTCTGTTAGAAAAATCCTTGATCCTTTTGTTAGAGACAGTTCAAGAACTTCCCTCCTATTACCATTTTGTTTACGTCTTTAAAATACTTACTGTGCCTTCCCCTGTGAGGAAAATGTAAAACATGGGTGTAAATTATCTGTCTGCCCTGCAGCCAATTCTTCAGTCACACCCTCCAATTATCCTCAGTATACTTTCCTAATTAATTTCACCTAAGATCGCACACTCATCTTGAACTTCTTTTATATGCTTGGAAAAGATCGTGCTGCTTGTTTTTGTATTTCTTGCCAATTTACTACATCATGTCTTTTCTCCCCTTTTCCTCGCTTTCTTGATTGATACAGCCATATAGTGCACAAACAGACCCTTTGGTCCAACTTGTCCATGCTGACAGGGTTTTCCAAACTAAACTAGTCCCATCTGATTGCATTTTGTCCATATGCCTCTAAACCTTTCCCATTCATATGTTTGTCCTGATGAGTTTTCAATGTTGTAGCTGTACTTGCACCTCCCACTCTTTCTCTGCCAGCTCATTCCATATACACACATCACCCTCTGTGTGAAAACATTGACCCTTCGTCCATTTCAAATCTCCCCTTTTTTACCTTAAACCTCTGCCTTCTATGGTTGAACTCCCCCGTCCCCGGGAAAAGACCTTAGCTGGTCACTCTATTCATACCTCTCATGATTTTATAAACTTCTACCATGTCACCCCTCAACCTCCGACACGCTCTCTGACACTAACTTTACGAAAAAACATTTACAGATAAAGCACTGCAAATTTGAAACAGTATTCAAATGACAGGTAAACAACCTTCAGCCCAAGCTTCATACTGTGATTTATTTTTCTCCATGTTATAATACTAAGGCAGCAGGAAACTGTGACGAGTACCAATAAGAGGTCAAACACCTGAATTGCTTTGTCCAAATGGGGTGATGATCTCTACAGTGAAAGCACATCACTGGCCTGAACCATATAAGAAGGGCAATTTTTGTACCACACTGTCAGCGTGCAGTTGCCTTCAGCAGAGTGAGATGAAGGCTGAGTATAACTTTTGAAATTTGGACTGCAGTGTGAATTCAGTGCAAAGGGGGAGAGGTCTTTTCAATAAGGTTTACTCAAAGAAGGAAACTTTCCTGAGTGAGATGTGAGTGGGAGGTGTAAAACAGCATGAATGGAGAGGCCGAGCCACACTGTGACCAGACGCAAAGTGGCAGCACAAAACGCAGCTTGATGCTACTGCAGAGTAGGTAGACTTGATCAAAGAGTTTCAGGTGAAGTGGGGAGGGACCATAAGGTAAGATACTGTACTCTGTAATTTGAGATGGAGAACCTGGAATCAGGAAGGGGACACGAGCAGGGAAGAGGATGGAGCAGCAAAGGCAGCAGTTTCTGGGGGGAATTCAGGAAGCACAGCTGAAATTCATACCCAGCATCTGCTTCTGGTCCCTGAAATAAACATCCTAAATCTGGCCCTCCACTCATGCTCATCCATAGTATCCTTGAGAGCCTTTGTCAACCATGGGTGGTTCACCTGCTTATCGAGTTCTTCTTTTGAACAGAAACAATAATTTCTGGGCTGTTTGGGATATCTGCTTGAATGTCTGCTCACGTATACTCACTGACCTTCCTCTGGGTCTATTTTCACATTCCGTTTCAGACCAGATGTGAGGCATAAATCCTTAATTTAGATGTCTGGTTATGTTCAATCATTCAGGAGGAACTTCTGCCTGTGGCTGAACACATGATCAGCGGAGGCTGACTCAATTCTCCAAGTTTCTGCATCTCTGTTGTTTCTGTTTAACGACGTCACATTCCTGTGAGCTGGGTCTAACGTGACCTCCTTTTCCATCAAACCAGAAATCCCCGAACTCTGGTGGACAGGGCCTTCAGCTATGACTGTCCCATCTTCCACGGTGTTGCCCTCAATCCGTCCCCTCCATCCCAGAACAATGATAGATTCCTCCTTGTCCACACTTCCTCCTGCGCGAGAATCCACATTCACATATTCATCTTACGCCGTTTCCACCATCTCCAACAGGACAGCATCATCAAACACAACTCCCCCTCCCGCCCACTTTCAGTATTTCACAGCGACCGTTCCCTCTGTGTGACCGTCCATCACCCCGAACGTTTCCCCACTCCCCCATCGCACCATCCCATGCAATTGGAGAAGCTGCAACACTTGCCCATTCATCTCTTCCCTCCTCACTATCCAAGGCCCCAAACAAAGCTTCCAGGTGAAGCAGCATTTCACTTCTAACCTTTCAAACTGATCTCCCGTCATTGCTGCTCATAATGCAGTCCTTTTTATTGGCGAGACCAAATAGAGATTGCTTTGAGGAACACACCCACTCTGTCTGTAGAAATAACTCTGACCTTCTCATTGCTTCCCATTTCAATAACTTACATTCCTCTCATGATAACATTTCGGCCCTGGGTTGCTGCAATGTCCCAAGACAGCACAACCCAAGCTCGAGTAACAACGCACTTTAAAGTTTCGTACGTTACAGCCTGTAGGAGTTAATGTACAATTTCATAACTTCACAGTCTGACCCCATTATAACTGTTCTCTAGTTTCCGTACAATCTCCCTCCTGGCCTCCCTATGACCTTGTGTGGTTGTATCTTCTTTATCTTTCACTCAATAGAGAGAACCCCTTTTCCCCATTCACATCTTAATTTAAAGCTATTTCACATGATCTACTCGTTCACCACTACTAAAAGCATGTTTATCTTTTGCCACACCCTCTTTTACCCGTCAAACCACTCCCCACATCTATCAAGGGATTATAAAGCTTATTTTCCAAACCTTTTTCAGTTCTGAAGAAGTGTCATACTGGACTTGAAACGCTAACTCTATTTCTCTGTCTCTGGAGATGATACCAGACCTGTTGAGTTTCTCTAGAAATGAATAGGCTCAGAACAAATTTTCAATTAAACAAATAACTATGGAGACTGGAAATGAAAATGCAAAAATTGCTGGAGAAAATGGGAGCTTTGTAGAAGGTTCACTGGTCCTGAAAGATTAACTCTGCTTTCACTCCACAAGATGCTGCCAGACCTGCTGAATTTCATCAGCAATTTCTTTTTTTGAACAAGTTCCATAGACGTGTGTTAAAGCTGCTCAAACGCTCTGTCTCACACGGAATCCACTGGGATGTTACCGATAATGCAAGGTGCACAGATTACTTGATCTGAAACTGCATAAGGCTAGCATCACTGACACGGCAGAGCTCTTAATCATGCTCAGCTAGAAAAACAGAGAGGAACACATTCACATCAAACACAGAAGATAGCATTGGGGGAATGGAAAAGATTCAGATGCATAGGTTAAGGGTTTGAGTAAAGTAACAAATTGGAGGCGTAACACCAGGGAGAGACCTTCAGCAGAATGAGAATAGGAAAATGGAAGTGTTACCACATCAGAAACCAGGTTAAGACATTGAGTACAGAGCTGATGGGTGAATGGGTCTTGGTGTGAACTGAGGGATAGTCAGTAGAATTGAATTGAACATAGTGGAGCTCAAAGTGGGCATTCATGTAGTGTGGTAGAATCACAGCAGCAGCAGAATTGTATTCAACTGCAATCCGTTTCTTTCAAGTCCTGCCTGGAGATACCTTCAGGTATTATCGATGTAAAGGAGGTGACCCCTCCAGTCAGACATTGTATTTTAGGCATGCGGTCTTGTTTGAAGTCTGCATATGTCTTCACCTGGAATCAGACTAGGTTTATTTACAATGTAGGAGTTAATAAAATATCATTTTGACTGACTGTCTATAAATCATACTTTTTTTGAGAAAATATAATGCATCTGGAAATACGAACCGGCAAATGAAAATTCATCTTACAGATTAGATGTGTGTGTGTGTGTGTGTGTGTGTGTGTTTTCACGCACGTGCGAGTGTGTGATTGAAAACAAGGTGGAGTGTCTGTGGGAGGGAGAGAGAGAGTGTGTGTTTGTCAGAGAGTGAGGGGGAGTGCGTGTGTCTTTGGGAGGGAGAGAGAGTGTATGCGTGCGTGTGAGAGAGGTGAGAGTGTGTTTGTGTGCGGGAAGTAGAGGGTGAATTTGCATGAGTGTATTTAAAGGGGAGAGGGAAAGGATGTGTGTCTCCTCGTTAAAACACAGGCAGGTTTGGCAGATCTCTTTCCACACAAACACTCTGTGGTTCCAGTTCTCCCCCTCTCTGCAGCCTCTGCTCCATTTGTTGTTTATGTTGCAGACCCAGATGTTGTAACTACAGTCCCCATTCTCCATCCAGAGTTGGTTCACCAAATCCTCAGGTCTCCCTGAATGTCTAAGGCAGCTCACAGCACAACCTCCAGTAAACCATCTCCATCACCTCCACTAACCTTTCCATGACAGGAGGCAGTCAGATACTCCTCAGTTCCTGTTCCTTGACAATAATACTCGAGGGGTTTCCTCATGGTATGGACGGCACAATCAACTGAGAGGGACAAACACAGGCCTTCAGAGGTCAGGCACAGACTAAGTTTCAAAGACGTGTCTCAAAGCTGCTGGAACCCCCTTTCCAACTTGGAGCAACAGCCCGCCACATACCATTACATTGTTTCTGAGATTCACAATGCCAGCACTCGATACACTCGGGAGTGAAAAAAACAACACCAGGGAAAGGTACAGAAAAACAAACAATTAATTAACTGATAACATGTTGTGAATATATGGAAAAGGAGACAGGGGAGTTGGAGTAACTGGAGAAGTGAGACAACGGTGGGTCCAATCACAAGAATAGGAGCATTCAAAAAAATTATTGCCAGCTCAGTTGAAATGGTTAGTTACATCAAATTGTGAATCTGCCTCACAGAACCATCCCAGACACCATAAACTGGGACAAGGCACCAGCCAGAATGGAGAGCTGTGCAGACCATGCTACTGGACTGCTCTATAAACTGGACTACCTGCCCAGCATGGGGAACAGTGCAAACCTTTGCCAGTATATGGCTACTATACTTGGACTACAGAAATGTCTTGTACGGGAAGATGCGTAACCCATGCAGTAAGTGACAGTAAATGGACTCCCACAAATGTATGGCTCAGTATCTCCACTGCCGAAATATAAGATAAGAGATTGTGTCTGTGTGTGTGTATGTGTGTGTGTGTGTCTGTGTGTGTTGGTGGTAGTAGATATGAAAAGTATTATTTGAGAGAGAATAGACATAGAGGAAATCAGTTCAAATGTGAACAACTGACAGGGCTTTGTGTCATTAACAGAGGGAGACTGAGGACCGTGTCATAGTCAGAGGTGACGATGTGCTTGTGAATATTAAAGTAAAGGCTTTCCCAGACCCAACAACAATATAAAGCAATCCGTACAGGAATGATGGGATTTTGGTCTGCGTTTAGACACAAGCCATGGAATACCGACTCAGATTTAGTTAAGCAACAGCAGATTATTGGCTTTAATAAGATTGTGTTTCATAGCTGAAGGTTCAAACAGCAGATGGGATGAACCAGTGAAGTATATCGTGCAGATGACAATAGTTAAAATTAGGAATGGTCAGGATATGGTAATCAGCTTGTGGCCAAAGGGATCACCGTAGTTGTGACTCGTCTGTTTCAGCCTCAGTTATTGGCCAGGGATGAGATGTAGTCAGAGGAAGGAAATGGAATTTGCATCCAGAACAGAAGACAGTGACCTCCAAGCTCTCAATATTTAAATAGCAAGGGCAGTGATGCAATGCATCCTGGTTCATACCTGAAAGTGAGTAGGTCAACCAACAAGGCCCAGTACCAGAACTAAAGGAGATAAATAATGAACAATATTGCTTTGTTGTGGTTTGGAGCGTGAATACTTACAGAGTAGAGTAAATGAAAAGAACAGTAATACAGTCGCACATGGTTAATGCAAATAATATATCAACAGTGAAACTTACCATGGACACCAACAATAGCCAGGATAGGATAATAAAAACATTGAATAATGTAAAGTACAAATCTTATCCGCGATGATAACGGCCACCAATAAAATGTAGAAAATAACCAAACATAATAGGATAAACCCTTGTCCATTGTTGTAACTTTCCAGTCTATTGTTCTCAGATTCTCATCCATTGTTGTAACATTCCAGTATAACATTCTCAGATTCTGATCCACTGTGAGAACTGTCCAGTCTAATGTTCTCAGTTTCTGATCTCTCCCTGTCTCTGGAGCAACCGATCCCTGTTAGTGCTATCGGTGGTGCTCCCGCCCATACTATGGGATAACATATTGAATCGAGCCCTTTTATCATTAAACGATGGAAACTGTCCACTGGGATAATTAGAATCCATGGAGACTAACATTATTCACAGTTAGCAAACAAACACGTTCAGTTAACCAGTTCCTTACATCATTTTACATAACACAATGAAAGGGAACATTTACTCGGTTTGGATTGAATGGATGAGAGTTGCTGAGGGATAGATCATAAATCTTGCAATGTTTTTAATCTGTCTTTCCTATATATGGGAGTATTGTCAGAACACTGCACTGTTGTATATGATTCACCCTGTTTATAAAAGGAGACAGGAATAAAATAACAGACGAGCTGCATAAAATGTTTGGTGGAGACGTTTCTAGATACCTTTGCGTAATGCTGCTCCAAGTTTGAAATTCCATGTTCTCAAGTCCTTTCTTAACCTTGTGACATCATTCAGAGCATTCAAACTGCTGCTCAGGAACAGGGAGAAACAGGAGGTAGTCACTCAACTGCTCGATTCTGGGCAGAGGAACAGGAGGCAGTCATTCAACTGTTCCAGACTGGAACACAGGCACAGGAGGAGTCACTCAACTGCTCGGGACTGGGACACAGGAACAGGAGGGAGTCATTCAACTGCTCGAGACTGGGATACAGGAACAGGAGGCAGTCACTCAACTGCTCGTGACTGGGACACAGGAACAGGAGGCAGTCACTCAACTGCTCGAGACTGCGATACAGGGAAATCTGGAAGCTAGTGAGGCCCAGATTTCTGTTCCCCAGGAACAGGAGGAGGTGACTCACTGTCCACCACTGTGAGACACTGGAAGAGAAGAGGAATTGGCTTGGTACTAACAGAAATATCTGAATAATTTGCATGAACGAGCCATTCAATCCTGCTCCAACATTCTTCAAAACCATGGCTGATCTGATTGTAATTCACCCATTCCAGTTTACAGAGATTTCCCTCTCTGCAGTCTCTGCTCCATTTGTTGGTCATGTTGCAGATCCAGATACTGTAACTACAGTCACCATGCTTCATCCAGAGTTGGGTCACCAAAGCCTCTGGTCTTCCTGAATTTCCACAGCAGCTTAAAACACAGCCTCCAGAAAACAATCCCCGAACGTACAAAAACTAGAGTTAAGTTAAATGTCAGTCAAAGGCAAGTGAGAAGCCTGGTCTGAATCACTAACAGTTGTGAGGAATCCTCATGTAACTGAGCACATGATCAGCCGATAGTGATTAACACAGGCGTTCAACGAATAGGAACAGAGCAAGTTACAAAGGTGTGCCTCGAAACTGTTAAAACCCCAATATCCAACATGGAGTACAGGGCAGGACACTGGGAAGTCAACGAAAACGCAAGCAATGCTTTTTTGAACACTGTTTCACAGCTTCTTAGTGTTGGAAGCTGATGCTCTTGAGTGAGCAACATTCAAGGGCAGGAAAAGATATAGGACAGTTATTCACATTGAAACTGGACAGTTAAAACTAGATGGTGGGGAAGCAGTTTCAACACCAAATAATGGGAGGGATTTGGGCAATAGACAGAGGGAGAGAGACTCTGAGTCAGTGTTATGGAAGGATGTGTTTGCAGGTTTCAGAATGCTGAAATGAAGACATTTCGATCATATCTAGCAACATAGGTTAGCATGTCCGGGAATGATGAATTAATACGATATTGGTGCAAGGTCAGATAGAGTCAGAGTCTCGGAGATGTACAGCACAGAATAAAATGCTTCAGTCTAACTCGTCCATGCTGATGGGATATCCTAAATTAAACTAATCGCATTTGGCCAATATTGATGTAAACCCTTCCTCTTCATGTACCCATCCAGATATCATTTAGATGTTATAATTGTAAAAATCCTCCACCATCTCCTCTGGCAGCTCATTCCACGCATGCACCACCCTCTGTGGGAAAAAGTTGCTCCTTAGGTCTTTTTTAAAATCTTTTCCCTCTCATCGGAAATCCATGCCCTCTAGTTTTGGGGAAAAAGACCTTAGCTATGCACACTATAAATGCTCCTCACGCTACAGGAATAAAATAACCCAATCATCAAAGTTTGTGAGAACCCAATCTACTCGAACTCTCCCTATAGATCCAATCCTGGCAACATCCTTGTAAATCTTTACTGACTCCCTTCAACTTTCACAATATATTTCCAAAAGAAAGGAGACCAGAATTGAATGCAGTACACCAAAAGTGGCCAAAGTAATGTGCTGTACAGCAGCAACATGACCACCCAATTCATATAGTCAAAGCACTGGCCAATAAAGGCAAGCATACCAAATGCCTTCTTCACAATCCTACCTAACTGCGACTCTACTTTCAAGAAATTATGAACCTGCATTCTAAGGTCTCTTTGTTCAGCAACACTCCCCAGGACGTTAGCATGAAGTGTACATGCCCTGCCCTGATTTGCATTTCCAAAATGCAGCACCTCCCATTTATCTAGATTAAAAACCACCTGCCAATTGTCAGCCCATCTGCCCTTCTGATCAAGATTCCATTGTACTCTGAGGTAAACCTTCTTTGCTGTCCACTGCACCATCATTTTTGGTTTCATCTGCAAACTTAGCAACTATTGCTGCAATGATCACATCCAAATGATTTATGTGAATAGTGAAAAGCAGTGGAGCCAGCACTAACCCTTGTGGTACACCAATGGTAACAACCCTCCTTTTCGAAAACAATCCTTTACCACCACCCTCTGTCTCCTGCCTTCGGGCTAATTCTGTATACATATGGCTAGTTCTCCCTGTATTCCATATGAACTAAACTTGTTAACCAATCTACCATGCAGGAAGTTGGCAAATACCTTACTGAAGTCCATACCAACAATATACACCTCTGCCTCAATGAATCCTCTTAGTCACTTCTTCAAACATACTCAGTCAATTTAGTGCTTCGATCCATGTGGCTATCACTTATGAGTCCTTGCTTTTCAAAATCCAGGCAAACCTTGTGCCTCATAATCCTTACCAACAACTTGCCCTCCACTGAAGTCTGGCTCACTAGCTTTTCCTTACCATCCTTCTTAAACATTGTCAATAATCGCACCAAGTTCACAAGCCTCCTATCTTCTGGTACCTCATCTGTGGCAATTGACGATACAAATATCTCAGCAAGGGGCCCAGCATTCACTTCACTCGCTTCCCACAGAGTTCTCGGGTCCATCTGATCAGGTGCTGAAGATTTTCCCAACTTAACGGGTTTACGAACTCCAGCATCTCCTTCTCTGTAATACAGGCACTTTTCAACATGTCAAGATTTATTTCCAAAGTTCTTTAGCTTGCATATCTTTCTGCCCAGCCAATACTGACGCACGATGCTTGTTTAGTATCGCCTCCATATCCTGCAGTTTTGCACATCGGCAACCTTGCTGATCTTTAAGTGGCCCAAAACTCTCCTGAGTTATTCTTTTGTCCTTAATGTATGTGTAGAGTCCCTTTGGATTCTCCCTAACCCTATTTGCCAGAACTATCTCATGTCCCTTTTATGGCCTCCGGATTTCCCTCTAATGTATATTCCTACTGGGTTTAGACCTTTATCGACAGTCACTTTAAATTTGGAATTAAGTGCCAAATGACGATGATGAATCCATCGACATCCTAGACAGGAAGTGTAGACTTCTCTGAATGTTCCTGTCACAGCTCTAATACAGAAATGTTGGACCTTCCGTACAACATATGCTTCAGTAATTAATTTATATAAAAATTGACAAACATCTTAATGCAGGTTTATTTGCTGTAAAGCAGTATTTTTTATGCTTTTTCCCCTCAGTCCAAAACCAAAAGTGAACTTATTCATTAAGACTTATGAATTAATGAGTCAGGTTTGGCTGGGAGATAGGGCGGAATGGGGCAACGGCTGTGGAGACTGCATGGGGAGGACAATGATATCTCCCAGTCATCATCACTCTTAACGTCAGATAGAATTAAATATAATTCATAACAAGGAACGAGCCAACGTTTGGAAGATGCAATGCTGAATGACAATGTGAACTTAACAGAATAATTTTAAATGTGATAAAGTGAACTATATTTAGTATACACACAATTTAATCATTGGGAGTAGGGTCACCGCACCTGAAGGATTAAATTTGATTTCTCTTCACAGATACAGCCAGACTTGCTGAGCTTTCCTTCCAACGTCTGTTTTTGTTTGAGATTGATCATATTGTTCATATCTGGCAGGATGCTTACAATTAAAAGCTCATACTAATAACAAAATGCGCAGGGCTACGGGGACAATACAGGAGAATAATAGTAGAGATATCGCTCATTCCAAACTGGAAGAGACAATGGGCTGAGGTTTCACCACCTTTGCTTTAATAATTCTATGTTATGCATTGAAAGCTTTTGGAGATTGGGGAGACAAGCTAGTTCAATGAAGGACACGGAGTGTTCCATCATCAAAAACCTATCCCTATTATTTCATGAAGTTCAACTGCATCTAAAATGTATTTTCAAACAAAATATATTTCCTGAGATTTACAAGATGTTCAGATTTTCTTTTTACTTTCTATCTTAAAGAAGAAACAGATTTCGGCTGGAATTCAGGTGTCACAGACACACCAACTGTAATAGAAACATGAAAGGACCACATTGTCCAAATATTACCAAGGTCAACATGTAGACCTGTCAAGAAACATGAAATATAGAGATAATGGAAACATGAAAAATAAACAGAAAATGCTGGAGAAATGAAAAATATGAGGAAGTATCTGCAGAGAGCAACAGAATTAACATATGTCATATGATGTGACACTGTTCTGAAAAGTCCTATTAGAATCAAAGGGAATTTTTTTTGCATCTCTGCTCAGATGTTGCCAGATAGACTGAGTTTCGCACCAGCTCTTTTGATTTCTTTCTTCTTTCTGAACTGTAGCAAAGTGTCTGATCTGAATGACAACAGCAAAGTTGTTATCTCAGATGAATCTCGAATAATTTGTTATGGACATTAAATGAGAAATTACAAAGTTCCTATGTTTGACAGGCTCTAAATATCGATGACGTATTGCATTGTGAGACCTTGCGATGAAAATGTTGAAACAAAACAGAAGTTGCTGCAAATGCTCAGCAGGTCTGGCAGCATCTGTGCCGAGAAATCAGAGTTAACGTTTCAGGTCCAGTGCCCCTTCCTCAGAACTGATAGTAACACGGAAAATGTTGGTTTATATGCAGAAGAGACTGGATAGCTCTTAATGGAGACTGTTTGTCGCTAACAATAGGGTGTGAGTAATAGAAGGCGATGTGAGAACTCGGCCTGGTGTATGGATAGGGGGCTAGGACATTGGGGAGTTCAGGCCCGAAAATTATTGAACTTGATTTTGAATCTAAAGGGCTGCAGGGTCCGCACATGGAAAATGAGGTGTTGTTCTTCCAGCTTGCGCTGAACTTGCCTGGAACACTGCAGCAAGCCTGACACAGAGAAATTGGTCAGGGAACAGGACGGACTGTTAAACTGGCAGGCAACTGAAAGCTCAGGGTGTTTTGCAGCGGTACAACTTGGATGTTCTGTGAAGAGGTCACCCAGTCTACCCTTCATTTCCCCAATGTAGACGAGACCACATTGTGAGCAGCGCATGCAGTTGACTGGATTGTGGGAAACGTTGGTAAGGGGCTGCTTCACATGGAATTTATGGCTGGGCCCTTTGATACTGATGAGGAGGGAGGTAAATGGGAAAGTGTGACACCTCCAGCAGGGGAAAGTGAAGTGGACCTGTGGTGGGAGTGAATAAAGAGTAGACCAGTGTATCCTGGAGGGAATGATTCCTCCAGAGGGTGGACAATGGAGGAGAGGTGAATATGTGCAGGTGGGGGCATCTCGCTAGAGGTGGGGGAAATGCAGGCTGATGATCCTCTGCAAGTGAATGCGGCTGAGATAGTAGGGAAACTCTGTTGCGAGAGAGAAGGGGAGGGGCAGGCTAGAAGTGCAGGAGATGGGTCAGACTCGGTTGAGGACCCTGTTGACAACAATGATGGGGAATCCTTTGATTGAGGAACAAGGTGGACATTTCAAAGGCTACCTTGTTGAATTTAGTATCATCAGAAGCAATGCGGTGGAGATTGAGGAACTGGGGGAATGGAATTGAGTCTACAACAGGAAACCAGATGTGAGGACATATTCTCCAGGAAGCTGTGGGAGTCGGTGTGTTAATACTGGATATCAGTGGCTTGTCTATCCACAGAAATGGAAGCAGAGATGTTGAGGAAAGGAAGGGAGTAGTCAAAGAGAGACCAGGTGAAAGTGATGGAGGGCTTCAAATTCCAAGCGAAATCAATGAACCTTTCCAATTCCAGACAAGAGATAAAAGTCGCAGCGATGATATCATCTGTGTATCGGAGAAAGAGTTGTGGGTGGGTGCTAGAATAGAACAGGAACAGTGAATAGTCGATGTACTCCAAGAAAAGAACAGACATAACTGGGGCCCACGTGTGTATCCATGCAGTTCCTCTGTGCGGCAAGTGCAGGCTGAAGCAATGGGTATGTCCTGGTAGCTCTGTTTGTGAATTTTTGTAAGGAGATAGAAGCGAGATCTGCTATCAGAGGACCATCAGCTCGGGGGCAGTTAGGGGGAAGGGGGCGAATGGGGCAGGAATCTCCAGATGAAAGGTGGTCAAGTTATCATAGTTGATATAATGGTTTGATGTGCCATGGTAGGGTCATGGTCCAGGGGAGATTAGAGGAGGTATCTGAGAGTGGGCGTTCAAACTCTGCAATGTCGAGGTCAGTCCACCAGGCTACAGCAGCATCACCCTTATCGGCACAGGTTGAATAACACAGTTATGGTTGGATCTAAGCACATGGAGTGTCGGCTGTTCGGGCAGTGATAGGTTGGATTTGGTGAGGGGAGTGCAGAATAATTAAGACAACCAATGTCATGTTGAGATTTCTCAATGAACCGATTTAGTTCAGGTAAAGACTAGAAGGAGGGGTGATTCCAGGAGGAGGGAGAGTGTTGCAACTGGGTAACGGGGTCTATGGGGCAGGGAGAGGAATCTTGCTGAAAGAAATGTGCATTGAGGCGAAGACAGCGGAAGAGCTCAACTAAATGTCATGCCTAAAATTCATTAAAGTGGGGGCAGAGAGGTAAATTTCAGACATTTGATTAGAACAGAACATTCAGCATCAGAGAGTGAAAGTTCAGTAGGGATGGTGAATAAAGGACAGGAGGTGGAATTGGAGGAGGGGATGGAGTCAGAGGCAGGGTATGTGGTGTCAGGAAGGTTCCAGAGGGTCAAGGGCATCTCCACGTTGTTGCAAATTGTGTGCCCGGTACATCTGGTCAGTACGGCGAATGAGCCGATGAATAAATTAGAATTGTGGAGTGGCGCAGCCTTGAGTTAATGTGATGCGATACTGCTGGACAGAGAAACTGTTGAACTCAGTAGCACTGAAATCGTTCGATCAGTCCTCAGAAATTAACTGATTGAAAATAATTGGGAAGGTAATCTTACTGTAACTTCCTGATTTCACTGAAGTGACACTCAAGCAGCAAGATCTTACTTTTCGGAGACTTTCGATCAACCTGTGAAAATATAATATGTCTTGATGTTTTTATCAAGACAAATTTATCCATGGTTTTGGAAGGCACTAGCAAGGGCAGAGTTTATTTGTCATTCCCAATAACTCTGGGGAAAGTGTCATTCTTCAGTGAGGAAATTACCAGCGCTGAATTTCCTGCGATTCCCAGTGACCACAGTTTCCTCAGGATCCCTGATGTCACAAGAGTCAAATACTAATTTAATGCAACGCAAGTTACTCTGACCTCACCTCAACTGACATTGGAAAATTAGTTAAATGAATAAAGAACAAAAGGACAGTACACGGCCTGATTGAGCAATGTGCGCACTCTACTCACAATGTTTCAGGGAAAACTGATGCATTGACTTCTGATTCTGAGGAGAGGTTTATCCTATTTGTGATGAGGCCATTTGGCTAAGTGCTGTTAAGAGATAACAAGACACTCCACTCTGTACCATGGGGAACAAAACTAGCCTGTGCACGGTGCATCAGACAATGACAGAAATGCACTATTGTCTGTTCCTATTGGTCATTGATCATCTCAATCTCATCATTGACTGATGACAAATAGCAGCATAGAAGCCAGTGGCTCCCATCATCCCAGTTGGAAAGCAAAAAGGGGAAGGGATGGCCAGAAAAAGTGGGAGTAACTGGGGAATTTGTGTAACTTACAGTGGGAGTGGCAGAAGAAGAGTGTGAAGGGAGATTATCAGTGGAAGAGTATGTAGCAGCAGAAGGGGCAGTGCAAACGAAATAGGAGTGTAAGAAAAGAGTAGGACCGCGGAGGACGAATGGCAGATGAAATTTTAGTGACAGTGAAAAGCTTGTTTTCGAGGAAGTGAGATTGGATGAGAAAAAAAATCACTGTTCAAGAAAATCGGGATCTGGATTCCATTCAAATTAAGTAAGGATTTCTTGTACTTTTCCTTCTCTAACTTGATTCTTGTACACGTTGTACATGTACTGTATATTTCGATATCTTCATCAACAGCAGACAACATGTTTTTTTCTCCCCTACTGTGGTGTTTCAACATTTTTGATTTTTTTTCACAGTATGTATTTGCTTCCAATTCAAGGTAGACATGAGAATATGATTTGATCTTCTGCAGTTTGCCCCAACATAGAACTTAATTGAACATTTATCCTCATCACACTCGCTGATTTAAACAAACAATGAATGAGTCCATGTCCATCCTGCAGATGAAACATTTCTTCAGCTTTGGCTATTGTAGGGAATGTTAGAAAGAACAGTGCCACGCAAAATACTAATGTTCCAGCGCAAGGTGCCAAAACGCACTTTTTTCCGAAATTATTTAGAAGGTTTAGAAATAAAATATGCAGAGGGACAGAGTGTAAAAGGTGAATTCAACTCTGTGTCGAAACTACTATTTATCGAAACTCCCTCATAAAATATGTTACCTACATCACTCATAAATTCACCAAAATAGGAAAGGCAAGAGACTGGAATTGTCAAATCATCCTCTGAATAACATTTGGAGAACAGGAAGGAAATCACGATTTGTTTGCGATATTCAGAAATGACGATTGTGAGAATGTGGAAGGTGGGGAGCAGTGGAATTATGATCAATGTTGTGGATGACACAAAAATAAGCTGGGTGGATCACAGCCAGGAGTAAAATGTAAGGCTACAAGAGGATATAAACAGATTATTCAGATAGCTAGATCAACGGTCAATGAAATTTAACACCGATAAATTGGGAAGATGAAAGTCAGAAGTAACAAGACAAGTGAGTATGAAAGAGGAGGGCTAAATTTGCTCGTTTCTTTCTTTGCAGCAGGGAAGGTTGAGGAGGGAACCTAGTTCAGATGTACAAGAACATATAGGGTATGGAGAGGATGAACAGACAGCAGTTGTGTTCCTCAGTCAAATGATCAAAAACAAAGGGACATACTTTTAAAGTGAAAGGCAGGGGATTGAGAGAGAATTTGTGGAATGTGTTTCGAACTGAGAGGGTGGTATGAATCTGGAATGCATTATCTAGTAGAGTGGTTGAGGCAGGTAACCTCACAAACGTTGAAAAAGCCTTTGGATATGCACTTGCTGGCACAGGCGTGTTAGGCCTGGTTTTCATTGCATGATTGTGTGCAGTGGCAGCCATGGACACTCTGATATATTCTGAAGCAATAAACAATGATAGTTGCTGCTTTGTTCCTTTGACTGAACTCAGTAAGTGGCTACATCACAAAACAGCATCATCTCATGGAGCTTCAGCACTTACTCAGCCAAAGGCAGCCCAGCCATCTCAGGGAACATTCAGGGTAATTCATATGCTCAGTGCAAGCATTGTCCCATAATAGCACCAATATTATTCTAGCTGTTTGCCACCATTATTATCGCGACAGCCATGACATGAACACAGCTTTCCCTTCATTATAATACAGACCTCTAGCAATAAGATTGCTATTTCTCTGAAGCATAATAAATTCTTTCCCAGGTATTCACTTTGACAAACAAGTTTTCCTGAGTTTTGCTGCCAGTTGTTTATCACAGAATTCCTCAACTCACTCCACCTCAACCTCTTTCCCCTTGAATATTTTCTTGTTCACTGTCTCCATTATCCCATACTCCTCACTCTCTCACATCCCCCACACTCTCTATCCTTATTTGTTAATTCCTGAAAAACCTGTGCCTCATCACGATCATTTATTCCAACTCCCAACTCACATTTTGGACTGATTTGATTCCTTCTCTCGGCATGGTCATTAGACTGGCCATGCCTGATGTCCTAATCATCTCTACCTTCTGCTCAGTTCCTGATCTGCTGTTTGGTTCTCACCCTCCTGGTTTATTCAAATCCATCTAACTTGCACTCGCAAACCTCCCCACAAGGATGTTGGTGCTTGTCCAGTTAAGATGCAACCTGTCTTTTTTATACAGGTCCCACCTGTCCTGGAAGAGATCTCCATGATCCAAAAATCTGAAACCATTAACCCTGAACGAGGTTTTTAACAACATGTTAAGCTATACTGTGTTCCTCATCCTTCCCTCTTTTCCACATGGCTCGGAAAGTAATCCAGAGATTACAGATGATTGTTTTCTCTCTCTGTCTCTCTCTCTCTCTTGCTGTCTCTCTCACGCACACACACATTCTCTCACACACACAGAGACAGACACCACATTACTTTGCAGAAGAATATAAATAACTGGAACGATAACTGGAATGAAGGATTTAGTTAAAGGGAGAATGAGAGAAATTGCGCTTCTTCTGGATGTCAGTTTGCTCGCTGAGTTGGAGAGTTCATTTTCAGATGGTTCATCACTGTACTAGGGAACATTATCAGTGAGCCTCTGGTGAAGTGCTGGTATTATGTCCCACTTGCTCTTTACGTGTTTAGGTTTCCTTGAGTCAGTGATGTAATTTCCAGTATTGGTGATTTTATGTCCGGTTCTTTTTCTCAGAGAGTGTTAGGTGGAATCAAAATCTATTTGTTTGTTGATTGATTTCCGGTTGGAATGCTATGCTTCTAGCAATTCTGGATTAGTGGTACTGGAAGAGCACAGCAGTTCAGGCAGCATGCGAGGAGCAGTAAAATAGACATTACGGGCAAAAGCCCTTCATCAGGAATTTTTTCTAGGAATTCTCGTGCATGTCTATGTTTGGCTTGTCCTAGATTGAAGTTCAGACCCAGTCGAAATGGTGTACTTCCTCATCTGTATGTAACGATGCTGGTAATAGTGGGTCATGTCATTTTTCTGGCTAGTTGTTGCTCATGTATCCAGATGGCTAGTTTTCTGCCTGTTTTTCCGATGTAGTGCCTGTTACAGTGCTTGCAAGGCTTATTCTTCCTGGGGGAAAACAGATAAATGTGTGAACATATTGCGGTGCTCAAAAGTATGAAAAAAAGTTGAAGAGTAAAACAGGAATACTCTGTTTCCGTAAGTTTGCATTACAGCATCAAGCAGTTCTAATTTTTTAACTTGTCAGCAAAAGAGCCAGGAGTGAGAAAAGGAAAAACTTCTTTATTGAGAGGCTTGTTAGGATTTGGAATGGAACTGCCTGGGAGAGTTGTGGATGAAGATTAAAAAGAGAACTGGTAATGCATTTGAAATTATCAATTCAACAGGCTGCAGCGATAGAGTTGGCAAATAGCGGGGGGGGGGGGGTGGGCTTGGGAGACGTTCCTGGAGCTGATGTACACACAGTGGCCAATGGCCTCCTCCTGTACTTTAAAGTTTTGCACTCTATCATGTGTCTGATTAGAATAAAAGTCAGTATCAGATTATTTCCCATTGAAAATGCTCACAAATATCTGATTATTTTAGTGCAGCATAAGCATTTAAAATGCAAGTATTACAAGACCAGCCTCATTTTGTAGTCTAATTATTGCTCAGAACACGAATATATTAATTGTTGTATTCCTATTGCTAAAACAAATCTGTCATCGCTTTGGCACAAACCTTTTTGAAAAGGTCTGACTTTTCTCTCACACGATAATATGTTCATCGTTTTTTGTTTACTGTCTACATTTCATATTAAATAACATTCTTTCTAAAAACTAAAAGTTTTCAAATTATTGTTCACTAAAATTTGATAGCACAAATCATTTATTTAGGTTAATATTCACAGTCCATTTTTGATTATGGCCATTTTTAATTCGCTGGCAAATGGCTGAAGCTTGTACATTTCAGTGAGAAATTAAACAAATTGATTATATATAAATGTATAAGAACGCAAATTCTATTTGATTGTTCAACCATTTGCTCACCCTAAACATGTAATCATTCAGAATCCAACCACTTTCAAAATGTTGGAGTGACAATGCATTATTTTGAATCCTGACATTGTGTATGTAATTCTGATCGCCAAAAGAGTTACATCCATGTTGTTTGTTCGATACAAAATAAAATGCACATTCTTTATTTCTGTGTTAGAAAATCATGACAGGAGTCTATATTTTTGTTCCATAAATATAGAATCAACCTAATGCTTTTCAGAGATTATAGTACAGTTGAAAAATCATAGTTGACATCTTACTTTTGCCCAATTCACGAAACATAGTAAACATCTGATGAATACATGGGTCACCCAACAAATTGTACCTGAATAAAACAGCAGTAAATGACAAGTCAAGAATCACGTTAATAACTGAAGTTAGCAGAGCCTGCCTGGTGTAGGACACCACACAGACTGGCATTCAGGTGAATGGAACAATGGACAACATCACTGGAAGTTTTGGGCTAACGCCCCTCCCCAGGTTCCTAATCTCATACCCACCACTTTCTCACACATTTAGCAATTGATAAGAATCCACAGACTGGGTGAACATAAAACACAGAGCAGTACAGGACAGTGGAGACCCTTCGACCCTTGACGTCCTGCTGAACTTTTATCCTACTCGAAGATCAGAATAACTGACATACCCTTCATGTGCCTATCCAATACTCACTTAAATATCCCCTAATGCAGGCGACTCTACTAACGCTGCTGGCAGTGCATTCCAAGAACACACCACTCTCTGTGTAAAGAACCTACCTCTGACATCTCCTCAAACCTTCTTCCGATCACCTTAAAATTATGCTCACTCGAGATAGCCATTTCCACCCTGCGAGAAAGTCTCTGGCAACCCATTCTACCAATGCCTCTCATCATTTTATACACCTCTATCATGTCACCTCTCATTCTTTATTGCTCCAAGGAGAAAGCCCTAGCTCCCTCATCTTTTCTTTGTAAGACATGCCCTCCAGTCCAGGCAGCATCCTGGTAAATCTCCCCGGCATCCTCTCCAACGCATCAATGTCTTTCCAGTCATGCGACAACTAGAACTGAACACAATATACGAGGTGCAGTCTCACCAGACCTTTTTGGCGTTGCAGCATAAACTTGCGGCTCTTAAACTCAATCCCTGGCTCATGAAAACACCATCCATCTTAATAACCTTATCAGCTTGGGTGACAACATTGAGCGTCCTATGATATGGAACACACCATCCCTATGGTCCTCCACACAGCCAATAATCCTGCCTTTAACCCTGTATTGTGCATTCAATTTCAACCTTCCAAAATGAGTCACTTCACACTTATCCAGGTTGAACTCCATCTGTCATTTACCAGCCCAGTTCTGCATCCTGTCAATGTCCAATTACAACCTACAACAGCCCTCCACACTCTCCATAACTCCAACATTTTTGTTACATCGTAAAACTTACTAACGCACCCTTTCACTTTATCATCCAAGTCATTTGTAAAAATCACAAAGAACAACAGTCCCAGAACTGATTCCTGAAGAACGCCACTGGTCACCAAGCTCCAGGCTGAAAACTTTCCATGTTCTACCACCATCAGTCTTCTACAGGCCAGACAATTTTGTATCCACACAGACAGATTTCCCTATTTCCCTGTATCCCATGCCTCCTTATTTTCTGAATGAGCCGATTTTATGGTAACCTTGCTGAAATCCATGTACATCACATCCACTGCTCTACTTTCATCAATGTGTTTGATCCCATCCTGAAAGAATTCAATAAGTTGTGTGAGGCATTACGTGCCCGTCAAAAAGCCATGCTGACGACCTCTAATCAAACTATGATTTTCCAAGTAATCATAAATTCTGTCTCTCAGAATCCTTTCCAATAATTTGCCCAAAACAGAAGTAAGATTGACTGGCCTGTATTTCGCAGGATTATCCCTATTGCCTTTCCTGAGCAAGGGAATTACTTTTGCCACCATCCGATCATCATGCAGTACTTCATTGGACACTGGGGACACAAAGATCATCGCCAAAGGTGCAGCAATCTCTTCCCTCAGTTCCTCTGGTAACCTCGAATGCTTCCTGTATGGTCCAGGGGATTTATCTATCCTTCTGTTTGGACTTCACTCATTCTGTACTTCACCTCACTTTATCTGCTCCCTGTCCAACCACTGACTGACTGCTTTCCATTTCAGGGCTATATACAGTGCTCCCCTCCTGAGCAAGTACAATTCCAAATATTCCACGAATCATGGAATGGAAAATAAAATTGAACACACCAATGCCATCCTGATGAAGGGCTTATGCCCAAAGCTTTCACTCTCCTGCTCCTCGGATGCTGCTTGACTCGTTGTGCTTTACCAGCACCACACTTTTCGACCCTGATCTCCAGCATCTGCAGTCCTTACTTTCTCCATTACTGAGGGCTGATCCCGCTGCACACTGAGCAGGGAATTAATCAGCAGGAATTCATTCTATTTGAAGCTGACTGTTCAGTTCTGGAACGTTGTATTTGATTAAGACGTTAATTAACAATAAATTGCAAATCAACGATTATTCATTCAGTCCCAGAGTTACATTTTTAGTTCATGGAAAGGCAACTTGATAACAAAAAGTAAATGGCTGAAGAACTCCGAGGTACGAAATATTCCAGGTGCTATATTCCAGGCTGGATGTCCTTTACCATGATGCTGGTAATATTATCAGATCTTCAGATTTGATAAGAGAACAAGGTGACATGGGGAAGTGGATATTTTTGCCATCACGTAGATGCGTTTGAGAGAGGTCAGAGCTGACAACTCGATATTCTGTGGTACAAGAACTATAGGCAGCAGAGGAGAGGGGTAAAAGACAAGGTGGTGTTGCCTTATTAATTATGGAGTCAAAGACTGCAGTAAGGAAGGATGATATCTTGGAAGGGCATTCAAATGACGGTTTGTGGGTTGGAATTAGGTTCAAATCAATGACAGACACACTACTGGGGACATATTATAGGCCCCCAGATAAAATAAAGTACAGGGGCAGGTACATAACCAATTCGCTGAGGTGTGTCAATGCAATAATAGGATCATTATATTCAGGCATTTCAATTACAAACATTGATTAGGTCAGCGATAATTATTTTTAAGAGGGCAAAAATGCCTTGACATTTATTCCAGAGAGCTCCTCATATAAACATGTAGCAGATACAATAATGGGTGGGGCTATGCCGAGCCTCACTGTGGAATGAAGCCAGTCAGGTGTTGCAGGCAGGATTGGCTGAGCATTTCAGGATCAGTGATCATGACTCAAGCATTTTTAGCTTATTAAGGAAAAGACCAAAAGAAAAAAAGGCTTGAAAAATAAAAATAATTTGGATGATAGAGGCAGATCTTATCAAAAGAAAGACAGGATCTGGCCACTGTATAATTACTTCTGGGTGAAACTTTAGCAGAACAGCGTGGGCGTGGTGGGGATCACATGCTCAAAATGGAATTGATGAAGGTGTCACCACAACATGTTACAATAAAGATAAAAATGAGGAAAACAAGCCCAGAGACTATGGAATGTCTACAAATATTCAGAACAGAATTAAAAATGAAAGAGAAGCTTAAAGCACGCATAAAGTGAGCAGGTCAATGGAGGTCCCAGAAGAGTAGAGAACGTGTTGGGCTAAATTCAAGAAAGTAAGTAGAAGAGCAAAAAGCGGGGTGATAAAAACATTAATGGGCAATATTATCAAGAATTCAAAGACATTCTATCGGTTTATTAAGGGTAAGAGGGTAACAAGAGAAAGAATAGGGAGTATTAGGGACCGAGGAGGCAACCTGTGCAGAGAACCTGTGAATGTCAAACACGTACTGCATATTGGTCTTCACTTTGGAGAAGCAGTTCCTGGACAGAAGCAGAGGAATAATTGGAAGTTGATGCAGGATAAAAAGTGGGAAAATCTCTAGATCTGGATGAACTGTCTCTTAGACTGATGTGGAAGATGAGGGAGGAGATTACAGGCTCTTACATTTTGTGCTTTATTTTGTTTTGCCTTTGGCCAGCGAGGTGGTGTGATCAAACAGAACAACATCTAATGTAGGTTCAACTTCCACACAGAGTGCTAGAAAAAAAAAGCCATGGGATGAAAGACCACTATGTCTCACATCAGTGGGAGGGAAACAATTGCAGAAAATTGTGAAGGCTGTTAAGAAATGATCACTAAATATCTTCAAGGCTGAGATCCACAGATTTTTAAAAAAGGATTACAGGGAAAACGCAGGAAAATGAAATGGAATGTTATCAGAATAAATGTACCCTAATTGAAAGTAAACGCAGAGTCAGAGAGCGGGTGGACATACTGTCGCTCGTATGTCCATTGGCAAACCTTTTTTAATAGACTGTACTTAGTGGAATATCAACATCTCTCACTCCGGAGTGAGACACAGTTTCGAATACAATCAGTAGTTACAAGGAATTCATAAATGCAGTACTAGGAGACCGAAAAAACCAGAGGACTGCGCCAACGCGGATGGGCTGTCAGGGTGAATATTTGCATCAGCGCAGTCACCACTACTAGGAGGAAGACCTCAGCAAGACAACCCCACCCCCACCCCCCATGTCCAAGCATGGGCCTGGTGTTTAGGAGTGCTTAAGGCCCAAACAATACATCACTGTAGTGTCTCCATCCTACCCTAACCAAACCTAAATGTGGAGTGGTCTATTAACGTACTGTGAGTGGAAGAATAGGTAGTAATGCTTTGGTTCCAGAGAAATCGGTGAGCAGCAGTTCAGCAAAAGGTAAAGGTAAGCTCAGATAAACTCTTTTTTAACGCTCGTCTGACAGCAGTGGAGATGGCAGTTAGGGCAGTTGTATGTTCCTCCTGCGGTTTGTGGGAGCTCAGGGAGATTTCCATTATCCCCGATGACTACACGTGTGGGCAGTGCACCCTGCTGCAGCTCCTGGGAGACCGTGTTCAGGAGCATTCTGGATCATCCGAGATATGGAACACTTCATAGATAAAAGCTTTAGTGAGGTGATCACACCCAAGTCCCTCCCTTAGCCATGTTTCTGTAAGGACTATAATATTCCAGTCTCATGTAAAGATCCACGCCCTGAGTTCATCTGCGTTACCTGTCAGCCCAGTTCCATTTAATTTAAAGCAATTTAATCCAACAGGCTTTCCTTGCTTCCTGTCGTGTTCCAAGCAGAGAGTATCTGGGCGACCACCAGGAATGGCGAAGGGAGTAGGCAGAAAGTGCAGGAATCCCCTGTGGCTATTCCTCTCGAAACCAAGTATACAATTCTGGATACTGATTTTGTGTATGTTGGGAGATGGGCGATAGGTGTCAGGGAATGACTGTTCAGGGGAAAGCAGCAGTAGCCAAGATGGATGCGCTGGATCTGGGGGGCAGCAGGAAAGGATAAAGGTAAACAGGGTCTTAGAGATAGGAGATTTGATTGTTAGGGGGCACAGATCGGAGATTCTGTGGCCTCAAACGGGAAACTAGGATGTTGTGTTGGCTCTCAGATTTCAGGATCCAGGATGTTTCTGAGTGGCTGCTGAATGTTCTCAAGAGGGCGGGTGAGCAGCCAGAAGTCATTGTGCACGATGGTACAAATGACACGGTTAGATATAGGAATGTGTTTCTATAGAATGATTAACTGAGAACTAGGAGAAAAGTTAAAAACCAGGACCTCGGTAGTGGTAATTTCCAGATTACTTCCAGTGTCATGAGCTAGTGAAGGTAAGAATAGGAGGATGTCAAGATAAATATATGACTAAAGAATTGGTGGGAGGGATTCATATTTTTAGACCATTAGGAGCTTTTCTGTGACAGAGTTGACCTGTTCAAGAGGGACTGGTGACAGATCCACTTGAGGGGGAATCAATATCTTCGTAGTCAGTTTTGCTAGTACAACAGGGGAGTGTTTAAACGAGATTGGCAGGAGGTGGAATCCTCAGCAGCAGGGAGGCAAGTGAGAGGCTGGATGGAGATACAGTAATCAAACATAGTACGTTGAGGAGCCATATCAGGCTGGACCACGATAGGGAACAAGAAATGCCCATGGATTAAATTGTGTTTATTTCAGAGCAAAAGAGCTGACAGTTAAGGCCGATGAATTCAGGGTGTGGATAGGTTATAGGTGCTCGATAGTTTAGCTATTACAGAAACATGGCTGAGGGATGGATAGGACTGACAGCTTAATGTACCAGGGTCAAATGCATTCGAAGGAACAGAGATTGTGGAACGGGAGGAGGTGAGTTGCATTTCTGAATAAAGGGTGTATCGCAGCAGTGATCAGAGATAAAATAACTGATGGATCATCCAATGAGGCTTTGTGGGTGGAACTAAGAAATAAGAAGGGGATGGTGACATTATTGGGGTTGTACGGTAGGCCCCCAAATTGTAAACAGAAATTGCAGGAACAAAAATATGTAGAGATATTGCGGAGACTTTCAGGAATATTTTGGTTGTCATAATGGGGGCTTTAATATTTTTTATAACTCAGACTTGCACTGCCAGAGCATTAAGGGATTTGATGGGATGGAATCAATTAAGTGCGTCAGGAAAATTTCCCCAAGCAGAATGTCGAGGGTCCTAATCGGGAAGGAGCAATATTTGTCCTACTCTTAAGAAATAGGTCAGGACAGGTGAGTGAGGTGACAGTAGATGTGCACTTTGGGACCAGTGACCATAGATCGATTAATTTTGAAATAGTTATGGAGAGGGAAGAAATTGGTCCACAGATTCTAGTTCTAAATCGGGGCAAGGTTAATTTTGATGGACTCAGGCAGGAGTTTGCAGGGGTTTATTGGAGTAGTCTGTTTGCAAGCAAAGGGACCTCCAGCAAGTGGGAGCTTACGATCTATATGTTCCTGTGAGTGTGAATGGAAAGTTTACAGGAATGAGGTACCCTGAATTACAAGAGATGTTTAGGCTTTTACCAAAAGATATGTGGAGGCGTGGCTCAGGTAGAGGCAGCTGGGATCAAGCGAATCCCTGAAGGTGTACAGGGGATACAGGAGTTTACTGAAGAAGGAAATCAGAAGGGAGAAAAGGGCGTATGAGATAACTTTGCCTGAGAAGATCAGGGTGAATCCAAAGAGATGCTTTAAGTATATTAAAGGAAAAGCAGTAGCTAGAGAGAGAATAGGACCCCTCAATGGATATGTATGTTGGGAACCATAAGAGATGAGCGATGTCCTCAACAAATATTTCTCAGAGCAGGGGCTAGAGACGAACTTACGGGGGCCCTGGCTAATAATTTTGATCATCAGTTACCACAAGTGAGATCCCAGAAGACTGGAGGAAAGCAAGAAGGACTGAAAAATAAAGTCTGGGAAATATAGACCAGTAAGCTTAATACCTGTGTTAGGTAAATTAATTGAGAAGATTCTGAGGGATAAAATGTATATGCATTGGGAAAACAGGGTTTCATTAGTAATAGTAAGAATGGCTTTGTCAGTGGAAGTTCATGCCTGTTCTTTGATGATGTGACCAGGAAGGTTGAGTCGGGCGGGCCGGTTGACATCTAAACGTGTGGTGGTGGAAAAGCACAGCAGGTCAGGTAGCATTCGAGGGGCCGGAGAATCGACGTTTTGGGTACAACTCTATCACCAGGAATGTTCAAGACATCGATATTCCTGCTTCTCGGATGCTGGCTGACCAGCCGAGCTTTCCCAGCGCCACACTTCTCAATTCTGATCACCGACATCTGCAGTGATGACATTCTCCAAGGGTGGTCGATCTGGTGTATATGGATTTCTGTTACACCAGAACAGGATGTGGCTTCTCAGCCCCTGGACCATGATATACATTTACAGGAAGAGACCAATCAGCCCCTCCAATCTATAGAACTAGACCCAGTTTAGATCATGCAGCAACAATGTCAACCTATTCAGCTACTTGAAGTACCACAGGATATGGAAGAGGCAATAAAGTGACTGGGCTATAGGGTTTATTGTAATAATACCAGGCTATATAGCCCGTCAAGCCTGTCCTTCCTTCAGTAAGGTCAGGGCTGATCTCTCTTGGCCGCAATTTCTCTTTCATGCCCAATTCTTTGTAGCCTTAACTCCCTGATGCGTCAACATTCATTAACACCACCCTGCTCCCTCAAACATTCAGAGCTGTAGTTGTCTGGGATAGAGAGGTCCCAACAGTCACTACCCTCTGAGAGAAGGAAACAGTCCCCACACATTTACCTTGGCCGTTGACATGAACAAAAGCTATGAAGTTAAAAATCTCACAACACCAGGTTATAGTCCAACAGGGTTAATTGGAAGCACACTAGCTTTCGGAGCATCGCTCCTTCATTAGTTGATGGTGGAGGGCTCAATCGTAACACACAGAATTTAGAGCAAAACTTTAGTGTGATGTAAATGAAATTATAACATTGAAAAATTGATAGTCTGTTGAGTCTTTCATCTGTTTGAATACCATGATATTTAATTTTGTACACCCCAGTCCAACACCCATCTCCAAATCAAAAGATATGAACACAGCGTCAGAATGACTGGCCCTGAAAGGACATGACTGAACAAGATGTCAAGGAGGCTGAATAAAATTGCACCTAATTGGAATCAGTTGTAAATATCCCAAGCTGTTGGGCCATTTGGAGCACCATGTGGCTGATGGAGATCAATCCTCTCAGTCCCTGGATATCTCTGTTGGCGGTCCTCAGGGTAGCTTCCTCGGCACAAACATCTTCAGCCGCTTCAGCAACGTCTTACCCTCCGTCATTCGATCAAAAGTGAGGATGCTCAGAAAAGATCGCATAAAACAGCAAAACATGGACAACATTCAAGCTCATGCTGTTAATGTGTAGGCAACATTCATGTAACAGCACTTCTGGACCCTGAACATTTCCACAGGACTAAAAATGAGGAGCTCATTCAGCATCTCAAGCTGGTTTCACAGAAATATGAGAATGACATTCAGCCCATAGAAGCTATTGGATAAGTAGAGACACAGCGCATTCACTCTCTCTTACCTATTACACCAGAAGAGATTTTTTAAAAAAAACTACAAATGTTGGAATTCAGGAAACTGGAAGACCACAACAAGCCAGGCAGCATCAGGAGAAAAAGTCCACATCTTGGGTATAACCTTCCTTCATGTCTGGGGGTGGGGGCAAGGGTGTGTACTGATAAAGAGGCGAGGTGGGGAAATAGGAGGAGACGGCGTGTTGTGGTGGCGAACACAGGTAAAGGGTACCACCGGGTTGGCCAATGGGAAGAATGAATCCAGTTGACAGTTGGAAGATGGGTTGATCAGAGGAATGGAAAGGGGAGGGGCTAAGCAGGAGATCTGGGGATTGGAAGGGAGGTTACTAGAAATTGGAGAACTCAGTGTTGAGACCCCCGGCTGTAGGCGACACAGGTGGAATATGAAGCGTTGTTCCTCCAATTTGTGCTTTGGTTCTTTGTGGCAATGGATGAGGTCAATGATGTCATGTCGGAATGGGATTGGTAGGTGTAATTGAAATAGGCAGTGACTGGGAGGTCAGGTCAGCCCTTACAGGACCAGCTGAGATGCTCAGCAAACCATTCCTCTTAGTTTGCATTTGGTCTCCCCGATATAGAGAAGACCACATCAGGAATGGCAGACACAGTAAACTAGGTTGGATCCCATTACCTGGCACATCTTCCACAAGGACTGATCCCTTCACAAATTTTGTTTCGTGCCATACTCCCCACCAAACCTGTCGATCCCCATGGGCAACTGACACTTGCAGATGAAAAATAAAATACATCACCTGCTGGCACACACCTCCCTCACCTCTATCCAGCGCCCCAAACAGTCCTTCCAGGGGAAACAGAGGTTCACCTGCCTCTCCTTCAACGTAGTTTACTGCAGTAGGTTCTCCTGATGTGGTCTTGTCTACATCGGGGAGAGCAACGTAAACTAAGTGCACATTTCACCGAGCATCACAGCCCGGTCCAAAGGGGCTGGCCTGAGCTCCCAGTCACCACCCATTTCAATTCCCCTTCCCAATTCCTTTCCAACATGACCTCCTTGGCTTCCTCTGTTGCCACAGTGAGTCAGACCGCAAATTGGACGAACAACATCTTACCTTCTGCATGGTTAGCCTACAGCCTGGAGGACTCCACATTGAGTTCTCCAATTTTAAATAACCATTCCAGCCCCGCCTCCTCCCTTCCATTCCACCAAATGACCCCACCTTCTAGTTCCCAACTATATTCATCCCTCCCATCGACCAACCACGTTGCACCCACCACTTGTGTCCACCTATCCCCTACCTCACCATCCTTCTGCTCTCCACATCCCAACCACTCCTTTCCCTCTTTATCTGCAGTTCCCCCTACCCCCACCTGCAATCCTGAAGAATGGGTATACTTGAACTGTTGACTTCTTCACCTCCTGATGCTACCTGACTTGCTGTTTCTTCCAATCTCCTGTTTGTCTAATGTTACACAGGAATATAAGGAATCTAGTCAGCACAGCACGCAGGTAAGCAGCTACCACGGGTCACCCAATAATAAGCCTCTTCCCTGGAACGAGGAAGAGGACATTCAGCCACCCGAGACACTGACACACGAACAGAAGAGGCCATTCAGCCCCTCCAAACTGTTACACTTAAATAGGAGGTTGTCATCGATGCTGTAACCTTACAAACCAATGAAGCAGAGAATGCACAAACAGACTGTTCCATGCTGTGCCTTCTGGCTCCATTGCTAATGTTTCATGCGTGTTGCATTAACGTGGTTTGCTGATGGTAAGGAGGCACAGCGGATGATTTGTGCCATGTCTCAAGGAGGCATCTTCCATCTCTGAGAAGACAGTCTAGTCTTCTGCATGGAGGTCAGAAGCTTTTGAGATAGGGGATTAAAAAGAGAGGAGAAGGTTCTCAGCTGAGCAAAGGGAGAGTGAATTTAAACTTGATAAGTTGTGATTTAGTAAGCAAAGTCAAGTGAACAGGCTGGAGAGTAAAAGGGACATTAGTGATGTATACAACTATGTCAAAATTCTGCCACATTTTGATGAGAAAGATGTTGAAGCCTTCTTTATTTCTTTTTTAAAAATGGCTAGGCAGGTAGAGTGGTGAGAGGATGTATGGGTAATGGTAGTTCAGGCTAAGCTGGTCGGCACAGTTAGTGAGGTATTTGCTGCCCTGCCAGTTGAGGGGTCAAGAGATTATGAAGACGTGAAACAAGGTATTTTATGTGCTTACGAATTGGTACTGGAAGCATACAGATAGCAATTCAGAAACATAAAGAAGGAACAAGATCAGCCTTATGTTGAGATCCGGGTTCAATTCCCGCCTCAGGCGACTAACTGTGTGGAGTTTGCACGTTCTCCCCGTGTCTGCGTGGGTTTTCTCCGGGTGCTCCGGTTTCCTCCCACAGTCCAAAAATGTGCAGGTCAGGTGAATTGGCCATGCTAAATTGCCCGTAGTGTTAGATAAGGGGTAAATGTAGGGGTATGGGTGGGTTGCGCTTCGGCGGGGCGGTGTGGACTTGTTGGGCCGAAGGGCCTGTTTCCACACTGTAAGTAATCTAATCTAATCTAAAAATAAGACCTATGAAGCTCTAAGGGAGATTATTCTGCTGGAGGAGTTTAAAACCTCACTTCCAGAGATGATAATAATTCATGTGGAGGAAAAGAAAGTTCAGAAATTGAGAAGGGCAGGAGAATTAATAGATGAATACATGCTGCTGCATAAGACAAGCTTCCAGCCAGAATTTTGTCCTGTGAGGGATAGAGTTTGGGAGAAGGGGAGATGCTACACTATAAAAGAAAGAGTAGAACATATGAGTTTACCACAGGTTAAAGAAGCTGCCCAAGAGAGTGAAAAGGAGGTGAAAGGCCTCAGGTGTTTTCACTGTAATGGAGTGGAACACAGAAAATTACAGTGCCGGTGGTTTCCGAAGGGCATTGGGAAAAGGTGTTTTCACCAACATAAGGAGGTTAATGTATGGTCACAGTGCTGATTGTTAAGAAAAGGACTGTGGGAAAAGATGTGGTAAAAGAAGCTAAGCCAGTGGCATTAGTGAAAGATTTAAAGGAAACCCCAACAAGACCGAAGAGCTGCAGGAAAGTGCACAGCCAAGGCAGGGGCTGGGTATGGAGTTGGTACCTGATCTCTATAAAGAATTTGCGTCTGTGAGTAAAGTTTACTCAGAACTAACGGGGGTAGAAGAGCAAGAAGTTACCATTTTGAGAGATACATGATATGACCAGACGATAATAGGAAGAGATGAATGAATTTGCATTCTTTCTGATCTGTTACCCGGGAATGCATTAATTTATGGGAAGGATGGACAGAAATTTAGCATTTCCCAATGTAAGATCAGGTTGGAGTGCCTAATCAAGACTGGGGAAGTTATAGCGGGAAAGTTTGACAGACTGTCACATCCAGGAATGCAGTTTGTTCTTGGGAACGGTTTAGCAGGGTCCAAGTTGGGAGTGACATCGCTTGTTGTGGAGAAGCCCAAGGAAGACAAAGAAACGGAAGTGTTAAATCGGAAATATCCTGGTATTTTCCCAGGCTGTGCAGTAACCATATTCCACTATTATAAGTCACAGCACGAAGGTCAAACTATAGACAAAGATGAAGGAGTTGAGATTCAGTTAATGGACACCCTGTTTGCCGTAATGGTGCAGGGAAAACCTGAACAGGCAGTGGGTCAGACAGAGGTGTTTTGTCCTGAAAGGCTAAAGGACTTGAAACAGACAGACAAGACGATAAAAGATATATATGTGGATGTGTACTCTGAAAAGGAGGCAGAGGATATTCATGAGGGTTATTATCTGAAAGATAGACCTTAAGACAGAAATAGAGACCACATCAGGTTAGTGCAGAGGAGAAATGTGCTGAGGTGCACCAGATTGTGTTGCTGATAGCATAGAGACAGGAGGTTTTACAGGTAGGATATGAACTACTTGAAGGAGGTCACTGAGGGGTACGAAAGACTCGGGCTAAGGGACAAAAATATTTTATTGACCTGAAATGCACAAAGATGTGGTTAACGTTTGGCATACATGTCATTCATGCCAGATGGTAGGTAGGACACGGACAGTAATGAAACTAGCACCTCTGTTGCCAATT
Organism: Chiloscyllium punctatum; assembly: GCF_047496795.1. Lineage (NCBI taxonomy): Eukaryota > Metazoa > Chordata > Chondrichthyes > Orectolobiformes > Hemiscylliidae > Chiloscyllium > Chiloscyllium punctatum. The sequence continues at coordinate 19,154,707 of NC_092769.1, forward strand.
CCCACATTTGAAGACCACTTCATGTGACTTATAAATGAGTGTGCAGGTCCCCTCCTGAAAAGTAGAGGAGAGAAAGAATTGGAGAAACAGGTGTTATTTACTCCCCCACAGAGTGAAGAATCAATTCCAAATGTCGTGGATTTTGATGTGCCTCAAAATATGTCAAAAACGTAGAAGTCCTTGAGCAGTGGGGTAGATTAGTAAACTATCTGTCTCAGGAGCATAGAACACAGTTGAAAGGTTTGTTATTGCAATGAGGACATATGTTAGAATCATATGGTGGGCACTATTGTATATGAAGTTGTTGTAGAGAGTACTGTTCCGATAAAACAATCCATATCGGCTTTATCCCTCAAAGCCAGACAGGTCCAGAAGGAGGTGGAGGTTATGCTCAATGAGGACATCATTGAACCAAGCCCGAGCGAGTGGAGCTCGCCGATCATCTTAGTTCCAAAACCGGATGGGACTCAATGATTTTGCTTGGATTATTGGAAGATCAAGACTGTTACAAAATCAGACTTACATCCAATACCGACATTGGAGGACTGTATCGAGAAAGTTGGACAAGTCAGTTACATCACGAAGTTGGATTTAATGCGTGGTTTCTGGCAGGTACCTTTATCAGAGACAGTGAAATAAATTTCTGAATTGTAACAGCAAATGGTCTGTATCAATTCAAAGTGATGCCCTTTGGAATGACAAACACACCCAACACATTCCAAAGACTCATGAACAGAGTTGTAGCCTGATTAATAAACTGTGCAGTCCGTTTAGGCGATGTCGTGATCTTCACTAAGTCCTGGAAAGATCACTTGGTACAGTTGGCAGAGCTTTTTGAACGAATACGAGAAACAAAACTGCTGATAAAATTAAACAAAACACAATTTGTGAAAGCAGACATGATATTCAAGGGACAAAATATCTGTCATGGAAGGTTGATACCATGGAACGCAAAGACAAAAGCAACCGAGGAATTTCCACGGCCAACCTCGAAGAAAAAAGGTGCTTCGCTCCTTCGGAGTCAGCGGATTCTATCGGAAGTTTGTTCCAAATGTCAGCAGTGTAGTAGCACCGTTTACCGACTTGCTGAAGAAAAACACAAAGTATTGGATGACAGAACAATGCCAGGAGACATTCGACCATTAAAAAGAAATATTGAGCACCAAATCAGTTTCAGCTACACCAAATGCTTGAAAACATTTCAAAGTTGCCGTCGATGTGAGTGGCATAGGAGTTGGAGCTGCACTGTGATGAGATGGGATCGTCCTTTTCAAAGAAGCTCAACATTCACCAGAGAAAATATTCCACGATTGAGAAAGGACTGTTGAGTTTGGTATTACAGTTATAACATTTTAATGTGTACTCACAAACAGAGTGTTGGAGATGGTTGTGTACACGGACCCCAATCTGCTGACATTTTTTGAACGCTTTAAAGGCTATTTCATTGGAGTCTTATGTTACAGACTTTTAATTTAAAAATCGTACACGTAGCGTGTCGTAAGTATGTAATCTCAGATGCGTTCTCACAGATTTAACTGATAAAGATTAGACGAGATTTGAAATTATCCAATGTTACATATAGGATAAGGGGAAGAAGTTAAGGTGAACTTAGATTAAGGTTATCGGTGTGTTATGGTAATGTGTTGAAAGAATAGAAAAACAAATGAGACCGTGTTTTCATTATGATTGTTCTTTTTTGAGAGAGAAGGGGTTATGAATGTGTAAAGGGTATTGTACCTTTAAGAGAGTTGAAGGATTTCCAAGCACAGTGAGTTCTGGAAAATTTACAATGTAACATGTGGTCCAGCAGCTTGCAGTACCTGGGTTACTATGAGACAGTAATAAAATAAAATTTGATCAATTCATTTAAATTATGTCCCAAGAAGCTAAACTACAATCGAGTTTACATTTGGCATTTGGCAATATTATAAAAAAATGGAAATTACCCGATGATTTGGGATAGAAAGCTGAAAAGGAATTTGACCAGTCGGGGAGAACTGCCACGGCACCAACATCGGCAGACTGACCGGAGAATAGGTCACCAAAATGTACCTTTATTTATCAATGACCTGTGAAACAGAAGCTCTAAGGAGAAGAAGCGAAGACAGAGGACGATACAAAGAGAAGATTCGACAGCTGGCTGCTTCTGAAATTTGAATGTTTTGGTATATCTTAATTGGGGGAGGGGTGGGGTGGGGGGATTATCGGACCAGTATTATCGAAGAGTAAGTAAAAGATTGGTCAGAGAAAGGAGTTGCAAAAAGTTGTTAGGTAATTATTCCCTGTTAGACATTTTTAAAAAAAATGTTAATTCTTGCTTTACATAGTGACCTTTAGGATGGTTATTGGCCTTCCGAATTTTTACAAATTACAGCATGGGTTAAATCTTTTCTGTGTTGCAAGTTTAAATTAGCGTGGGGTGGTGGAGATGGTGGGAGGGGGGGAAGGTTTCCCCCGTGTTGTAACATATTAAATCGGATTTCTCTGCACAGATGCTGCCAGACCTGCAGGGCTTTTCCAGCACATTTCTGTCTTAGTTTCTGGTTTCCGAAATCTGAAGTTCTCTTGACTTTCTTATGTGTATCATTGACAGCCACGGTTGAGGTCCTGGAGGACAGGAAGACAGCTAATGTTGTTACATTATTTGTAATTTGGCTGCAAAGAAAACCCAGGGAACTACAGACCAGTGAGTTTGATGTCAAGGGTGAATAAGTGTTTGTAGGAGATTCTGGGAGGCAGGATTTACATGCATTTGGAAAGGCAAGGACTGATTAGGGATATTCAGCACGTCTTTCTGTCTGGGAATCCATGTCTCACAAACTAGATTGGAGTTTTTGAAGAAGTGATCAGGAAGATAGATGAAGGTAAAGCAACATACGTTGTCTATGTGGACCTTATTAAGGCCCAACAAGGTTCCACATGGTAGTTTGTTTAATAAGGTTAGATCGCAGGAGATCAGGGAGAGCGATCCACTTAGATACAAACAGACTTGACTGTAGTAGACAGAGGGTGCTGGGAGAGATCTGCTGTTCCAATTGGAGGCCTGTGTCCAGCGTTGTGCCACAAGGACCAGGCTGCTGTTGTTCATGGTTTTTGTAAATGGTTTGGATGAGCATATTGGAACCGTGGATAGGAATTTGGAGGTGAAACCCCCAAAATTGGAGTTATGGTGGACAGTGAAGAAGGCTGTCTTAGAGAACAAAGATATCTTGATCTACTTGACAAGTGGGCTGAGGATTGGCTGATGGATCTTCATGCAGATAAATGCGAGATTTTGCATTTTGTTAGACAAAAGTGTGTAGGATTTATTCAGAAAATGGTAGCGCGCTGGGGGGAGTGTTGCCAAACAGGGAAACCTCGGGTCCAGGTACATAGTTCCGTGAAAGTTGAGTCGCAGATTGACAGGACAGTGAATAAGGCGTAAGGCAAGCTGACTTCCAATGGTCAGAGGATTGATTATAGGAATTGGCACATCATGTTGTGGCTCTACAAGAGAATGGTAAGGCCACATTTGAAGCAATTCTTGTTGTCCTGTTATTGGAAGAATGTTATAAACTGAGAAGGGGACAAAAGTATTTAAAATTATGTGACAGAGACGGGAAGTTTTAAGATATAAGGATAGGCTGGGATTTTGTTCCTTTTGCGTTGGAGGCTTAGAGGTGACCTTTATTATATCATGAGATGCATGGATAGGATAAATAGACAAGATCATTTCCTCCAGGTGGGTGTGTCCAGAACCAGACAGGATAGGTTTAAGGTGAGAGTGAAGACATTTAAAAGAGATCTAAGGGACAGTTGTTTCTCACAGAGGGTGGCGTGTATATGTAGTGAGCTTTCAGAGGAAGTAGCATTGGGGAGTACAGTTACAACATTTGAAAGACAATTGGATGTGTACATGAATACCAAAGGTTTGGAGGGGTGTGCGTCTAAAGAAGAAAAATAGTAATCATTCAGTTTAGGAAACCAGGTGAGTATGGACGAGTTGAGCCAAAATGTCTGTTTGAATATTGTATTATTCTAAGAGTCTATGACTTTTTCACGCCTCCTTCATCACTAGTCTTTAATTGCATTCAATTTATTTCCAGGTCAAAGCTCATCTGTAGATATTTTAAATGATCTAACTCTCCAAACCTTCTGAAATAGAGAATTCCTGATATTGATGTGGTTCTGCAGACCACAGCAGCAGCAGAAACAGAATTAAATTCTGTTTAAATTAACGTTTTTCCTGGGATAATCCCTCAGTCTACCATGCCAACCAAGTTGATCTATGGTTCAGTGATGTATAGGTGAACGTGCCAGTGTCCCAATCGTGTGTACCTAAACCTGATGACAACCCGTTAAAGCTACCATAACTAACTGTCTGCATTCCAAACTGCAGCAATAACATGTGATAGAGAGGGTGTAATGATCACAACACCAACAAACCAACAGTACTGTCACATCCAGCCATAAATGGTGATGGACGGTTAAACAATTTCATGGAGGAGAGGGCTCACTATTATCCCCATCCTAAATAATGGAACAGTCCTGTACATCAGTGTAAAAGATAATGATGTATTTTTGGCAAGATACTCCGCCAGACGTGTTGAGTGGATGATCCACCTCACCCTCGCCATGATGCCCACAGAATCACAGATGCCAGTCTTCAATCAATTCGATTTGCTTCAAGTGAAATGAAGAAACAGCTGAACAGAGTAGATACGACAAGGGCAAAGGGCCCTGACAGGATTCCTGCAACAGGACTGAAGTCTTGTGCTGCACAACAACCGTGTCCCTGGGAGAAGCTGTTTCATTCCAGCTCCAACTCTGACATCTTCTTGGCAATGTGGAAAATTATTCAACTATGTCCAGTCCGCGAAGTGGAGAATAATTACAATCTGACCATTTGCCACCCCCTCAGTCCCATCACGATAGTTAAACTGGTAGAAATTCTTTTGGACAGATCTGTCAATCCGCACAGAAATAACCAGCTCAGTGTGGTTTCCAATAGGTCCCTACGTGGAGATGGTGCTGTTGTGGAAATATCACTGGGTTACTAATCCGGTCCAGGCTAATGCCCTGGATAGCTGATGGAATTGAAAAGCAATTAACAACATATCGAGATCTAAAATCTGGTATCAGTAATGATGATGCTGAAATCAATGCCGATTGTAAACTCCAATTTGCTTCATCAATGTACATTCAGGAAGTGAATACTGGCCTGGTGAATTCCATACATTTCTGGTCTGGCCTAAACGATACTCTGTACACACATGCATGTGATAAACTTTTCAATGGTCTCGAAAACGGCAAAGTAGGAAACAAAATTGTATCAAACTGCTCTGAAGTTTGGAAGGATAAAACTGACAGAATTCCCGGCACCAGCCTCAGTATCGGAAAAGGGAATGGGAAACACATTTCTGTTGACCCTGCAGAGGCCTCCTTCCTAACGTCTGAGAGCTTGTGACCGCCATACTCCAGATGCCTCCCGCTCCCTTTCGTGTCGAGAAATCCTTACTCATATTCAGTGCCTTGTGTTCCACTGCTTATGTGGCAGAGAAATTCCCAGAGTCACCAGTCACTGAGTGCAGACATTTATTCTCATCTCAATGCAGAGTGGCCTGTCTGTACCTAATACGGTGGCCTCTTGTTCTAGACGTCCCAGGCCGGGGAATTATCATCTTCCAATATGTCTCACACTGTTATAGTTTTATATGTTTCACTGAGATCTCCACTCATTTTCCTGAAGCCCATTGAACACAGGCCAAAACGCCCCAAACTCTGCTCTCACAACAAGCCTGTCATTCCAGAGATCAGTCTGGTCATCCTTCACTGCACTCCCTCAATGTCAGGTTTGTCACTTATTAGGTAAGGAGACCAGTACTGCACACCATACTGCACAATGTTCGAGATGGGCTCTCACCGAGGCCCTGTACAGCTGCAGTAAGACACCCTTACTTCTGTCAGTCAATCCCCTAGAAATTAAGGTCAACACACCATTTATCTTCCTGCCTGCTTTCTGCTCTTGCAATATTGCTTTCAGTGACTGGTGTACAAGGAAATACAGATCCTTTAAAATGTTACAGCTCCCCACTTGGTGGGTTTATGTACACTGGTCAGCGTGTCAATACCATTGCCAGTATTGACTTCTGGGTTCAGAACTCACTGCCCTGCACTGACTTCGGAGGGCTGCGCAACAGGAAAAAAAAGAAAGAACATAAATCCCTTCAAAGACCAACATGTTTCATACAATCCCTTTTGAAATGATAGTTTGCTGTTCTATTGTACCTATCAAAGTACACACCATCACATCCACCCCCATTGATCTTCATCTGCCACATATTTGCCCATTCACTCCACTTGTCTCAATAAGTTTGGAGCTTTTTTTTAAAAATCCTCCTCACCCACTAACAATCCGACATCATTTAGTGCTGTCAGCAGACTGAGAAATATTGCATTTGATTCCCTCATCTAAATGATGGTAAGCATTGAGAATAGCTGTGTCACAATCACTAATCCCTACGACACGCCATGATCCTTCAACTTCAAAACAGATTGTTTTATTCCTGTTCACTGTTTCGTGTCAGTTGTCCTATTCTAAAATCATGTTCATATTTTAGTCCCAATGCCGTAACATTTGAATTTGCACACTCAGCCATAGTCTTTATCAAGATCTTTCTGAAAATCTAAATGCATTGCATCCATTTCTTTTCTGTATGCATCGACCAGTCAGTTTGTCAAATATAATTCCCATTTCATGTTGACCCATTACATAAGAACGTACAAACTAGGAGCAGGAGTAGGCCATCGGGCCCTTCAAGCCTGCGCCACCATTCAATAAGATAATGGCTGATCATTTCATAGCCTCAGCTCCACTTACCCGCCCACTCACCATAATCCATCATTCCTTTAATCTTCAAACAATTATCTATAAGAGTTCAAACACATTCAATGACAAATCCTCAAGAATTCTTCAGGTTCACAAGCTTCTTGATCAAGACGTTCCTTCTCAATTCAGTCCTAAATCTGCTCCATATAGTTTTGAGGCTTTGCCCTGTTATCTAATTTCACATGCTTCTGGAATCATCCTTTATATTTCTATCGTACCTACTCCCTTCACAATTATAAATGTTTCTATTCCTTCCTCCCTCATTCTTTCAAATTCCAATCAATGTATAATTCCAATGTATTCAGTCTCTCCTCATAACCAAACCCCTCACCTCTGAAAGCAACCTAACGAGCCTCCTCTGCATACATTGTAGTGCTAGTATTTCCTTTCTCAGACGGGGAGACCAAAACTGCACATACTACAGGTGTGGTCTCCTCAGCACCCTTTAAATCTGCAACATAACTCCCTACTTTTACACTCAATCCCTTTCGCAAAATTCAATTTGCCTTGTTAATTACCTGTTGCCCCTTCAGACCAGCTTCTGTGATTCATGCACAAGGACACCCAGGTCCCTTTGCACAAGAGCATGCTGCATTTTTTAAACAATTCAAATAAGAGTCCTCTTTAGTATTTTTCCTACCAAAATGGATGATTTTACATTTATTATAATTGCACTCCATCTGCCAGACCTTGACCCACTCACTTCAACTCTTTATGTCCCTTTGTAAAGTTTAACCATCCTCTCCACATTTTACTCTGCCAGTCATGTTAGTATCATCTGCAACCTTTGAGACACTACACGTGCTCCCCTACTCCAAATTATCTATGTAAGCTGTGAATAATTGCAGTCCCAGCACCGATCCCTGAGGCACTCCACTCGTCACTGATCAGCAACCAGAAAAACAATCATGCATTCCCACTCGTTGCTTCATGTTAGTTCACCAAGCCTCTCTCCATGCTAATACATTGCCCGTAATGCCACACCTTACGCAGCAGCCTTTTTGGCGTCACTATATTGAATGTCTTTTGGAAATCTCAGTACACCACACCTACTGGGCTCCTGTAGTTGTAATGTCTTCATAGAATTCCAGTAGGTTAGTTACACGTGGCCTGCCTTTCATTAACCAACACTGTGTCTCCCCAACGGGACAATTTCTATCAAGATGCATTGCCATTTATTCCTTGATTACAGATTGAAATATTTTCTCCTACAGATGTTCGGCTAACCAGTCTATAATTCCCCTCATGTTGTCTATCTCCCTTTTTAAACAGTGGTGTCTGTACTCCTGTTTTCCAATTTGCTGGAATTGTATCAGAGTCCAGTGAAATCAGAAAAATTTCCAAAAGTGCATTTGTTATTTCTCTCACCACCTCTGTTAGTACCTTGGGAAACATTCCATCAGGGCCAGGAGACTTATCTACCTTTGGCTCCATGAGCTTGCCCAACACTATCTCTCTCTTGGGAATGGTTGTTTCCAGGTACTCACTTACCTTCCTGCCTTTGACAATTACTGACATGTTATTAGTGTTCTTCATTGTGTAGACCAACTAAATAACTCTTCAATTCCTTGTCCATTTCCTCATATCTCATTACTGGATCCCACTTCTCACATTCTAAAGGACAATTGCTTACCTTAGCCATTCATTTCGTTTTGTATATTTATAGAATATTTTGCTATCTGTCTTTATATTCTGAGGTAGTTTACTCTTGTAACCTATCGCATGTGTCTTGATAAATGTCAAAATAAAGCAACAAAAAAGTTAACGGTTTTGACATTATTTTGACATTTAAAGTTTTCCCAATCTTCTACTTTCCCACTGGTCGTTGCCATTATTTATGCCATTTATTTTAATTTGATAGCCTCCCTTATTACCTGGGACGTTCATGGTAGATTACCCTTTTGCGACAGTCCTTCCATTTCACCATTATATGCTGTTGCTGGGAACGTTGAAAAATTGTTTTGAAAGCCTTCCACTGTTCTTCATCAACGGTTCCACCGTAAAATCTTCACTTCCAGCCACCTTTAGCCAAGATCAAAGGGTTGTACAAGTCATGCACATGAATTGTACACACCTAAGATGGCTCTTAAGTACTTAATCAGTCAGAATGGAGAGGCGGGTTTGATTGATTAAAATGCAAATCACAGAATTTATTTCAAGTCACTGCCTGGAGACACCTTCAGGTACTATCGATGTAAATGAAGTAACAGTTGCGGTCAGATAATGTATTCTCAGCTTGAGGCCTTGTTTGGACTCTGTCTGTGTCTTGCCCTGGAGTCAGACTGGTTTTATTTACAAAGTAGGAGTAGCGCGCGTGTGTATGTGTGGGAGAGAGGGCGTGTCTGCGTGAAGGGGAGTGAGAGACACCCATTCTGTATGTGAGAGAGAGTGAGGTGGATTGTGCGTGTGTGTGCGGGAGGGAGAGAGAGAGCCGGTCTGTGTTCATCCGTGTGTGTTGACAGAGTGGAGTGCATGTGTGGATCGTGAGAGAGGGGCAGTGTGAATGTGTGTGAGGGGCAGATAGGGAGAGTGTGCATCAGTGTATGTAACGGGGAGAGTGAGAATGTGTACTCGTCCAGACTAAGGCACAGGCAAATACGGCATGTCCCTTTCCCCACACACACTCACTCTGTGGTTTCAGAGCTTCCCCTCTCTGTAGCCTCTGCTCCATTTGTCGTTCATGTTGCAGACCCAGATGCTGTAACTACAGTCCCCATGTTCCATTCAGAGTTGCGTCACCAAATCATCAGGTTTTCCGGAATATCTGAGGCAGCTCACAGCACAACCTTCTGCAAACCATCCCCAGCAGCTCCACTAAGTGGAGGTGAGAGAGAGGGGCGAGAGAGAAAGGAAGAGGCATGGGAGAGAGAGAGAGAGGGGATGGGCAAGAGAGAGAGAGGTGGGTGGTTGAGAGAGAGAGAGGGAGCAGCGAGAGCGAGAGGGAGGGCGGGCGACAGAGAGGGGGGAGCAAGAGAGCGAAGGAGGAGGTAAGAGAGAGGGAGGGGAGTGAGGTAGAGAGGGACGTGCGAGAGAGAAAGGGAGAAGGGTGAGAGAGAGAGGCGGCGGGCAAGAGAGACAGGTGGGTGGGTGAGAGAGAGAGGGAGGGGCGAGAGAGAGGGGGTGCGGGACGAGAGAGGGTGGGGTGATACAGAGAGAGGCAGGGGGCGAGAGAGAGAGGTGGGCGGGAGAGAGAGGGGGGTGGAGAGGGGGGTGAGAGAGAGGGAGAGGGTGTGAGAGAGAGGGATGGGGTGAGAGAGAGAGGGAGGGGGCGAGAGAGAGAGGGGGGGGCGAGAGAGAGGGAGGGGTCGAGAGAGAGAGAGGGGGGCGAGAAAGAGGGAGGGGAGCGAGAGAGGAAGGGAGGGGGCGAGTGAGAGAGGGGGGCGAGAGAGAGAGGGAAGGGGGCGAGAGAGAGAGAGGAAGGGGGTGTGAGAGGGGCGGCGGGCGAGAGAGAGAGGGCGCGGGTGAAAGAGGGGGGGCGAGAGAAAGAGAGGGCGGCGAGTTAGAAAGGTGGTCGAGAGAGAGTTGGAGGGTGGCAAGAGAGAGAGAGGGACGAGAGAGAGAGGGGGCAAGAGAGAGAGAGAGGGAGGGGGTGAGAGAGAGAGAGGGTGGGGATGAGAGAAAGAGTGAGGGGAAAGAGAGAGAGAGGAAGGGGAAAGAGAGATAGGGAGGGGGGAGAGAGGGAGGGTGCGAGAGAGAGTGTGAGAGGGCGAGAGAGAGTGGGAGGTGGCGAGAGAGAGAGGGAGGGGGCGGAAGAGAGAGAGGGAGGTGACGAGAGAGAGAGGGAGGAGGGACGAGTGAGTGAAGGGGGCGAGAGAGAGAGTAGGTGAGAGAGAGAGGGAGGGGGTGAAAGAGAGGGATAGGGAGGCGAGAGAGAGAGAGAGGGAAGGGGGCGAGAGAGAGAGAGGAAGGGGGTGTGAGAGGGGCGGCGGGCGAGAGAGAGAGGGCGCGGGCGAAAGAGGGGGGGCGAGAGAAAGAGAGGGCGGCGAGTTAGAAAGGTGGTCGAGAGAGAGTTGGAGGGTGGCAAGAGAGAGAGAGGGACGAGAGAGAGGGGGCAAGAGAGAGAGGGAGGGGGTGAGAGAGAGAGAGGGTGGGGGTGAGAGAAAGAGTGAGGGGAAAGAGAGAGAGAGGAAGGGGAAAGAGAGATAGGGAGTGGGAGAGAGGGAGGGTGCAAGAGAGAGTGTGAGAGGGCGAGAGAGAGTGGGAGGTGGCGAGATAGAGAGGGAGGGGGCGGAAGAGAGAGAGGGAGGTGACGAGAGAGAGAGGGAGGGGGACGAGTGAGAGAGGGAGGGGGACGAGAGAGTGAGGGAGGGGGACGAGAGAGTGAAGGGGGCGAGAGAGAGAGTAGGTGAGAGAGAGAGGGAGGGGGTGAAAGAGAGGGATAGGGAGGCGAGAGAGAGAGAGAGGGCGGCTTACAGATGCTGTAACTAAGTAGAGTGCCCGACATCCGTTCCCTCACTGTCTACCTCGACATTTGGGGAGGATCCTTCAAAAAGCCAGAGAGGACCAGGACACCTTGTGTGGAGATTCTGAAACATCGACGTCCCACCAACCAAGTAAGTATCAATGTTCAGTAAAGAGCAATTCTCAATTGAAACTCGCTGGCAGTTCCAATCTAATCTCTCTCACTTTTCAGGCTTAGTTAACAGCATTAATGAAAGACTAAAAATAAAAATAATGTTTCTTCTCTTCAGTAAAAATGTTAAAAAGAAAAAAAAGTAAACGATATAAGTTCATGACGAAAAATTTAAAACATTACATTCATTCAAAATTATGGGCAATCCTCGTAAATACTCGACATCATTTCTCTCACGAAATCTTCTTACGAGTGTTTGTAATCTAGCATCTGCTTCTTTAATTTCAACGGACTATCGTGCCCTGCTATCAAATGCTCATAGTAAATGTCCCTTCCTCTCTGAACCTTTGGTAAACTGTCAATATATTTCCAAATAACTGGATGTTCCACATCATGTTCGCATTGTCATCTCCTGTGGACAGCTTCTGCATTATTGTCTGTTTTGTCGTCATTGTTTAAAGTTCTTTCATATAAATTCCACATTCCAACTGGAAAAAGCGGTGAACGCCGACCATTTCCACTGCGTAATCTTCTACCTCCATAGTTATCCTCGAACCAGTCCAGCAGCGGTTGCAGTTCATCTGGAAGCGTATCAGTCAAATGTTCAATAGCTTCATGAATGTTTTCAATGTGAATAAATGCAAGACCGATTATCATTTTAGCTCTGAAATAAAACTCTGAGTCAATGTTATACTTACTCAGGTGTCTTTTTAACATTTTTACTAAAGGCAATAAACATTATTTTTATTTTTATTGCTTTGATTAATGCTTTTACCTAAGCCTGAAAAGGAATAAATATGAGCTGCGCTGAAATAGTTCTGTGCCTAAATGCGTCTGCGGCAAAATGGGCTGCACCAAACAGACCCCACCAAACAGAATGAAGTATTCAGTAAATTACCGCACAGGGGGACGCCCTATAACCATCCCAGGCTGTTATGCAGAAGAGGGTGAGCCCTGGGGAGCTGTCAGGAAATGCAGAGTATAGATCATTACTCATTTTGTGTTTGGAAAGCTGTAACGAGTGGAATTCTTCAGGGATCTGTATGAGGTCATCAACAAATTACAATCTATTCTAATGAACCGGATGAAGGAGATGGAGCTCAATTTGCTCATGCACCAGGCTAGTCATTCAATAAGATGTCAAATGGAGACAGAGCGTCTGCAATGGGATACAGACAGGGGGAGGGTAGAACGTCTGGAATGGAATACAGACAGGGGGGAGGGCAGAGCATCAGAAATGGGATACAGACAGTGGAGGGAAGACTGACTGCAGTTGGACACAGACAGGGGAGGCAAAAACAATGACTGCGGATGCTGGAAACCAGATTCTGGATTAGTGGTGCTGGAAGAGCACAGCAGTTCAGGCAGCATCCAAGTAGCTTCGAAATCGACGTTTCGGGCAAAAGCCCTTCATCAGGCAGGGGAGAGCAGAGCGTCTGCAATGGTACAGATGGGGATGGCAGGGCGTCTGCAATGGGATACAGACAGAGGGAGGACATAGCGTCTGCAATGGGATAGGGACAGGAGGAGGGCAGAGCGTCTGCAATGGGATACAGACAAGGGGAGGGCAGAGCATCTGCAATGGGATACAGACAGGGGAGGGGAGAGCATCTACAATGTGATACAGACAGGGGGAGGTCAGAGCATCTGCAATGGGATACAGGCAGGGGGAGGGTAGAGCATCTGCAATGGAATACAGACAGGGGGAGGGCGGAGCATCTGCAATGGGATACAGACAGGGAGAAGACAGAGCGTCTGCAATGTGATACAGACGGGGGGAGGGCAGAGCGTCTGCAATAGGAGACAGACAGAGGGCAGGCAGAAGGTCTGCAATGGGATGCAGACAGGGAGAGGACAGATCATCTGCAATGGGATACAGACGAAGGAGAGCAGGACGTCTGCAATGGGATATGCACGGGGGAGGGCAGAGCATCTGCAATGGGATACAGACATGGGAAGGGCAGAGCCTCTGAAAGGGAGACAGACTGGGGAAGGGATGCACGCCTGCAATGGGATACAGGCAGGGGGATGGTAGAGCATCTGCAATGGAATTCAGAAGGGGGGGGGCAGAGCATCTGCAATGGGATACAGACAGTGGAGGGCAGAGCGAAGGCACTGCGTCTACACTGGGATACAGACAGGGGGAGAGCAGAGCGTCTGAAAGGGAGACAGACTGGGGAAGGGATGCATGCCTGCAATAGGATACAGGCAGGGGGAGGGAAGACTGTCTGCAATGGGATACTGATGGGTGAGGGCACAGCGTCTGCAGTGGGATACAGACAGGGGAGGGCAGAGCGTCTGCAGTGGGATACAGACAGGAGAGGGCAGAGCGTCTGCAGTGGGATACAGACAGGGGAGGGCAGAGCGTCTGCAGTGGGATACAGACAGGGGAGGGCAGAGCGTCTGTAATGGGATACAGACAGCGGAGGGCAGAGCGATGGCAGTGCATCTACAATGGGATACAGACAGGGGAAGGGCAGAGCCTCTGCAATGCGATAAAGACAGCTGAAGGCAGTGCGTCTGTAATGGGATGCAGACGGGGAAGGTCAGATCGTCTGCAATGGGATGCAAACAGGAGGAGGGCAGAGCGTTTGCAATGGGATACAGACTGGGGGAGGGCACAGCAACAAGCAATGGCATAGAGACAGAGGATGTCTGTGAGCAAATCTTCAGCAGAAAAAAACACAGTACAATACATATGTGATGGAAATTTTCTGTTTTGGGGAAAAGGCGAAACAGCAGAAATTTATTTCAATGCAAGGAGAATGCAGAACTCAGTGTTACAGAGGGATTTGTGTGTCTTTGTACATGAATCACATCAAATTAACCTGAAGATGTAGCAAGTGATTTGGAAGGTAAATGTCGTGATCCTGTTTCGTGCAAGGGGTGTTGGGTATGATCTTAGCGATATTTTTTGCATCAGTACAGGGCATTGCTGAGATTACATCTGTTGTATTATGTGTAGTTTTAACTGCCTAAACTGAAAAAAAAAACAAAATTGCTTTCGAAACGTCTCAAAGATGTTTCTCTTTACGCATTCTTGGGATGAAGGCATTACGTTGTGAAGAATTAACAGTTCCGCCTGAGAATGAGGGATGTTTTATTGGCCACATAAGACCTTGAGAAGAGTGTAGTTGGTGAATACTGGATGAATATTTCTTCTTGTGTGGGAGAATAAAACTGGGGAAATAATTTAAGAATAAGTCAGTTTCAAAGGAAAGGTCATTGGACAGTAAAATTGAACTGTGAATTCTCTTCCTACTTGCTGACAGACAAGCTGAGCTTTTCCAGCAATTACTGTATATGTTTAAGAATATTCATTTTAACACAGATATTGTGAAGACATGAAACACTTATATTTACATTATGCAAGCACATAGTAACACATCTTCAAAACAAGTAGAAACATTTATTGTTAATGAATTGATTCTGCAATAATGCACTGACCTGAAGTCGAGAATGTGATGGAGTCATATAGTTCATACAATGTTCAAGAAGAGCTCACAGAGTACAGTGTAGGATTGATAACGTTACTGATTTAACTTACAGATGGAAAATGTAGCCTATCTGTGGAGAAACATTCTATTGCTCCTTTTCTGTTTCCCTATCGCTCATCACAGCAATGTTTGGGAGTGAAAAAAAGCCCAGTCGTCTTTCCCACTAATGGAGGATTCCTGATGAGGATTCATTGGAATCTCCCCATTGCCTGAAGCAAAACAATTCAGCCAAATTCAACTGTTTCATGAAGAAATCCCATTGTCAGAAGGCTGTGCAAGCAGAATAACAACAGAAGTAATTATTCGACTCGATGGTGAGGGGAACAGACAGGGGATTCTGTGGCTGCAAATGGGAATCTGGAATGGTGTGTAGCCTCCCACATGCCCAGGGTCCAGGATGTATCAGAGTGGCTGCAGAACGTTCTCACTGGGGGTTTGGTGGGGGAGAGTTGGGGGAAGCAGCCAGAAGTCATTGTGCTCATTGGTACAAAGGACAGAATGACACAGGTAGAAATAGTGATGACATCCTGCAGAGTGATTGTGGAGAGCGAGAGAAAAGGATAAAAGACAGTGCTAATATCCAGTTTACTTCCAGTTCTCCGTGCGAGTGAGGGTAAGAAGAGGATGATATGGCAGATGAAGGGGTGGCTAAAGAATTGGTGCAGGGTGCAGAGACTTTTGGATTACTGGGATCTTTTGTGGGGGAAGGTGACGTGTTCAGGAAGGACAGGTTGTACCTGAGCTGGAAGGGGACCAATATCCTGGCAGGCATGTTTGAAACTGCTGCAAGGGATTGTTTCAACTAGATTGGCTGGGATTGGGGTCGGGTGCGTGTGGGATCCTCAACAGCAGGGAGGGAAGTGCGAGGCTGGAAGGAGATACAGTAATCAGAAACAGTAAAATGAAGAGACTGGTCAGGCTAGAGAACGACGGGGAGCAAGGAATGTCTGTTGGATTAAATCGCAACTGTTTCAATGCAAGATGGCTGACAGGTAAGGTCGATGAACTCAGGGCATGGATTGGTGCGTGGGACTGGGATATTATAGCCGTTACTGAAACATGGCTAAGGGAGAACTATATCATTGGCCATATCACCAACATAGTTATAATTATTTTTTGTGGGCAGTGGAGGAGTGGGGATAGAAAAGGGAGAAGGGAGCCAAAACAACACAGGGAATTATCGACTCAATCAGCCAAGGTCAGAGACGAGGAGTTCGTTGGAGGGGATTCTGAGGGATAGAATTTCCATTTATTTAGAAAGACAAGGAATGATTAGGGATAGTCAATATGGATTTGTGAAATCATGTCTAATTAATGTGATTGAGTATTATGAAGAGATGTCAAAGAAGATTGAAGAATACACCGTGGTGTACAATTTTTACACAAACTTCAGCAAGGCATTTAATAAGGTTCCCCATCGTCGACAGATTACTAAAATTAGGTTATATGTAATCGAGGAAAAGCTAACCAATTGGATACAAAATTGGATTGAAGGTAATGGATTGTTATCCAAACCTAAGACCTGTGGCCAGCGGTGTTCTGAAAGAATCAGTGCTGAGCTCACTGCTTTTTAATCACGGCTATAAACAACTTTGATGTGATTATCGGAGGCATGGTTTGTAAGTTTACAGATAACATCACAAATTGGTTCAGTGGACAGTGAAGAAGATTAACTCAGAATATAACGGGATCCTTGATCATCAATGAGCCAAGGACTGGCAGATGGAGTTTAATTTATATATTTGTGAGGTTTTACATTTTGGAAAGTTAAAGCGGAGTAGTGCCCTGGGGAATGTTGCTTAACAAACAGACCTAGGGGTGAAGATTCATAGTTCCTTGTAAGTGGACTTTAGGTCGGTAGAGTAGTGAGGAACCTGGTTGACATGCTTGCCTTAATCGGTCAGAATATTGAGAATAAGAGTTGGAGTAACGTGTTGCGCTTGTACAGGACGTAGGTGAGGCCACTTTAAGAAAACTGTGTACATATCAGTTGACTCTTGTTAAGCTTGAAAGGGTGCAGAAAAGATTTACAAAGATTTTCTGGAACCTGAGGGTTTGAGCAACAGGGAGATGATGAACAGGACGTGGCTTTTTCCCCTCGCATGTCAGAGACTGAATGGTGACATGACAGATGTTTAATAAAGTCCTGAGGGACATGGAGAGTCTGATTGGTCAAGATCTTTTTCCCAGTGTAGGGGCGTCCAGAACTAGACAGCATAGGGTGAAGGTGACAGGGCAAAGACAGAAGGGACCTGAGGGGAAACCTTTTCATACAGAGGCTGGTGGGTGTACTGTCAGAGAAAGTAGTGAAAGCGGGTACAATTACACGTTGACAATGTAACTGGATAGTTACATTAATCGGAATGGATCATTTGATGTGGGTCAAATGCTGGCAAGTGGGACGCGATCTGATTAAGATGCCTGATTGGCATGGACAAATTGGACAAAAGGATCTTTTTCCACACTGTATGATTCTCTTATTCTCACAGCGGGATGAGGAAGGATTCTAAAAGGGCCATTCGAATGGGAATTCTCTTCCCCGGAAGTTTGTGGTGCCTCTCTGATTACAAGTATTCACAGCTGAGTTAGTTAAAGATTTGACAGAAATGTGAGTCATGGATAATGGGACACAGACAGGACGATGAGGCTGAGACCATAATCTGATCAGCCACAATCTCAATGCCTGGTGGAGAAGGCTCAAATTCTCTAATGACCCACTCCTGCTCCTCAGTCCCATGTTTCTGTGTTCCATTCAACCCCTCTAACCTGCTAGACAGGAGCAGTTAGAGTCCACTTATTGTTATAGCATGGTACACAGAAATAGGGGAAACATTTCGGTCCCTCGAGACTGTCCCACTCGGTTTGGGAGATTGGATAATGTAATTGGAAGACCCAGGCTGGATATGGAAGAGGTTGCTCATTTCTCTTTACAAAACTTCCCCTCTCTGTATCTTGTGCTTCATTTGTTGAACATGTTGTAGACCCAGATTCACTG
Source organism: Chiloscyllium punctatum (assembly GCF_047496795.1). NCBI lineage: Eukaryota > Metazoa > Chordata > Chondrichthyes > Orectolobiformes > Hemiscylliidae > Chiloscyllium > Chiloscyllium punctatum. Next base: position 19,172,640 of record NC_092769.1, read on the forward strand.
TGAATACAGCCCCCAAATCTCACCCAGTGATGGCTCACAAAATCCACGTGTCTCCCTGATTGCAATAGTCCATAAAAGACCTTCCAGGAAGATAACACACACTAACTTTCCAATAACAGAATGGGAAAGCATCAGAAACAGGTGCAGGTCATTCACATCCCAAGCCTGCCTTGCCCTTCACTAAGATCAAGGCTGACCTGCTCCAAGTCTCAAATCTTATTAATGTCCAATCTTCTTGAGCACTTCCATAGAACACAGAACAAAGAACAGTACTGATTTAGAGATGTCGGTATTCGACTGGGGTGTACAAAGCTAGAAATCACATAGCACCAGGTAATGTTCCAACAGGTTTAATTGGCAGCACAGTAGCTTTTGGAGCATCGCTCCTTCATCAGGTGATAGTGGAGGGCTCGATCGTAACACAGAATTTATAGTAAAAATTTACAGTGTGATGTAACTGAAATTATACATGGAAAAATTGATTCTCTGTTAAGCCTTTCATCTGTTAGAATAGCATGATAGTTTCACTTCTTTCATGTGTAAATCACAAAACCTTTTATTAAAAAAAAAGTTGCATTCTCAGGCGAGCTGTGAACAATGCTGATAGCAAGATAAAATGTTGAAGGTGTTGGCCCCCTGTGTTCTCTGACTATGCCATGATGTTTAGATTGATTCTAAGCTAAAAAGTGAGATAACGGAGTTTTACATGAATTCCTGCAGATTTTGAGCTCAAGGTTCTACATTAATGCATGCAGTTAGGACCTTCAGCTCTCGACGTTGTGTTGTTTGTCCTACTCTAACCTACATGCTTCCGTTCACTTTGTTCCATGTGCCTATCCAAGAGTCTCTTAAGTTTCCCTCACGTATTTGACTCTACTACCACTGATGGTAGTGCATTCAACACACCCACCACTCTCTGTGTAAAGAATCTACCTCTGATATCTCCCCTAAAACTTCCTCCAATTACCTTAAATTTATGCCACCTCGTGATAGACATTTCTGCCATGGGAAAATGTCTCTGGCTATTCACTCTCTATCTGCCTCTCATCATCTTGTACACCTCTGTCAAGTCACCTCTCATCTATTTTTCCTCCAATGAGAAAAGCCCTGACTCCCTCACGGTTTCTTCGTAAGACTTCTAGTCCAGGCAGCATCCTGGTAAATCTCCTCTTTGCACTCTCAAAAGCTTCATTATCCTTCCTATAATGGGGAGACCAGAACTGAACACAATATTCCCGGTGAGGTCTGAGCAGGGCTCTATCGAGCTGCAGCATAACCTCGCGGCTCTTAATCTCAATCCCCCTGCAACTGAAAGCCAACATAACATATGCCTTCTTAACAACCCGATCAACTTGGATGGCAACTTTGAGGGATCTGTGGAGACGGACGCCAGGGTCCCTCTGTTTCTCCACACTGCATTTAAGCATGTATTCTGCATTCACATTCCAGCTTGCAAAGTGAATTCCTTCAGTTTGAACTCCATGTGCCATTTTCAGCCCAGCTCTGCATCCTTTCGATGTCCCATTGCAACCTACAATAGCCCTCCACATTCTCTACCACTCCAACCACCTTTGTGTCATCGGCAAACTTACTATCCAACTCTTCAACACCCGCATCCAAGTCATTTTTGAAAATAACAGAGAGCAGAGGTCACTGAACTGATCCCAGCAGGACACCACTGGTCCCTTTCAGTGATCTAGCTCCCCTAACTCTCTGTGTAAGAGAGTTCCTGACATTCACTACCCTCTGTTTGAAGAAAACCTTCTCTGCTTCTGCACCATGACCAATTGATATGAACAAAAGAGGTAACGCAGGGGCTCAGGTAAGAGAGACTGACCCTGAACTCAAGGCAGTATTTGACTGAGGATGACATCAAGGAACCTGAACAAAATCACACTTACTGAGAATTAACTATGACCTCTACACCGCTTGGAGTCATTCACGGCACAAGGGAAGATGATTATCATTGGTGGGCATCAATCATCTTAGCCGTAGGGAACTTTTGCAGGAGATCCTCAGCGTAGCTTCCTCAGCTCAGGCATCTCCAGTTTGTCGTCATAGAATCCCTACAGTGTGGAAGAAGGCTATTCAGCCCATTGAGTCCAAACTGAGCAGATTAGATTCCCTACAATGTGGAAACAGGCACTTCGGCCCAACCAGTCCACACCGACCCTCCAAAAAGTAACCCACCCAAACACATTTCCGTCTGACTAATGCACCTAACAAGATGGACAATTTAGTATGGTCAATTCACCCTGCGTGCACATCTTCGGACTGTGAGAGGAAACCGGAGCACCCGAAGGAAACTCATGCAGACAACTGGGGAATATGCAAACTCCACACAGACAGTTACCTAAGGCTCGAATCGAACCTGGGACCCTGGTGCTGTGAGGCAGCAGTGTTAGCTACTGATTCACCGTGCCAGCAGAAGAGGGGGCATTCACTGAAATCTACAAAGTTTTCAGGACATGTTGTCCCTCTTCAGCTCTTGAAACAATCTGTGACCATGTATAGCAAGACTCAGACAACATTCAAAACCGTGTTGTTAAAGTCTGGGTAACATTTATGTAACAGCACAGTACATTTCCACAGTAAAAGGACAAGTTCATTCAGCAGCTCAATCTGGTTTCACGAGAATGTGAGGAGGCCATTCATCCCATCAAAACTACTGGTCAAAGGAAGGATAGCCCTTTCAGTCCCTCCTGCCTGTTGCACAGCAAGGTGCGAGTCTGCTCTCTCCCACATGTCACGTACATGGGATCAGAAAGAACCATTTCAAACCCGGAGTCACTTACAAAGGAACAGGAAGAGGCTATTAAGCTTTTCAAGCCACTAACACAGGAACAGGAAAATGTCAGAGATGCTCCAACATCACAAACAAATGGAGCAGGGTCTGCACAGACAGACTGCTCCAAATTGATCCACATGCCTTAATTACATATGTGTTACTTTAACATGGTTTTCTGGCAGTCGGAATGAAGCCAACATTTTTTAGCCATTCTCCAAGTTATCTTCCATCTCCAAGAAGGCAGTCCCATGGTCTCCGTGGAGGTCAGAAACAAGTGGGGAATAACTAACTGTTTCAGCATGATGGTATTTTGGCTGCTGACAGGATTGTGTACAAAATGACACTCAATGCAGTGTCACACCGTAACTGTGCATTAAACTGTTCAGAGTTCATTCAGAGCCTGCACCTCGCTGTCAATTGACGTGTGGGTTCTGCAGATGCATGTAAACTGTCGTGAATTAAACATTCAATGAAAAGTATGACATTGTCACCCCTTTCAGCTGTTTGGGGTATAATGAGTTGCTGTCCATACCCATCAAGCTTCAACTTCTTATTCTCTCACAGCGCTCCAGATTAAGCACATCGTTACTGCACTCTCTCCTCATGGTAACACCATGCTAGTGTTTAGTCTGGTCAAACGCCTTTGCACTGTCTCGGTGACAAAGAGATCATTGATTATAAAGCAGACCAAATCTTTACACAAAGCACCAAATATTATCTCAACAAAACACGATCAGTGGGAAAGATATTCTAACTTTTGTACTTCAATCATTTTGCCTGAAGAGCCACAAATCATTTCCTTCCTGCCCCTGTATGAATTCTGTCAGTGACTTATGACCAAGGACATCCAGGTCCTTTTCAACAAAAGCACTCGCCAACCTCTCTACCATTTAATAAATATAAATGTACATGATGATATTTGTTGTTCACATCTGAATAATTGTTATACCTTGTGAACAGCTATTGCTCAAACACTGAACCTGCTGCCACCCATCAATCCTTCAGTCCAGAGAATAACAGTATTCTTCTCGTATCTCTGTTACTCAAATTTTAATCCATGTGGTATATATTCCACCCCTAACTACCCATGGACTCTAACATTCCCCATTCACCTGTATTCAGACATGTCAAGCGTCTTCTAAAAATACAAATACTCCAATCCCATTGGTTCTCAACTGTCGATGTCACAATGGACAATCTCCACAAACAGGTTTATCAAAGATCATTTCCCTTTCCTGAATCTAGGCCGAATGTACCAAATCATATCATTATTCTCCAAGTGTCTAGTCGTCATGTTCCTTCAAAAAGGTTCCAATTTTTTTTTCTCACAGCTGACATCAAAGTATTTAGTTTTCTGTTTTCCCTCTCCATCCTGTTTTAAATATTTAGGTTGACAATAGCTGCTGTCCAGTCTGCAGAATCCTTTCCAGAATCTAACTAGCTTTGAAGAATAATCAGTAATTCTTTCACTAGCTCTGTTCTCGTCTCAATCACTCTGAGATGTAACTCATCAGATGCAGCAACTTATGAAACTTCAATTCAATTAGATTTTCATTAACATAAACTTCATTAATTCTGATTTCCTTCAGTTTCCAATTTTTACCAGTCCCTCTGTTCCCTAATATTTGTGGAAAGTAGTTTCTGTACCTTCCCTTGCGGAGATGGAACCAATGCATTCCTCTCAGCTGGCAGATGGTTTCAGTCAACTCGTGAATACACTGGAGGACTGCACTTCAGAGATGGTGGATATATTACCCACTGCTGCCTGAAAAGTTCCAGCATCACTCCAGTTTAATTTATCGTGAGTGTCAGCGCAGTCCTAATACTGGTGTGAGAACACAGGTTATACTGAAGGAGGGGATACAGCTCAGTGACCACCTCAGTTCTGAGACAAGCTGTTTTTACACTTTTCACCTGAATGGCTGCAGCTTAGACAAATCTTCCTGGAAATCCCAGAGAGGAAAATATAGTTCCTCGCTGCTCCCTGTTTATAGAGCTTCCCTTCTTTGTAGTCTCAGCTCCATTTGTTTATCATGGACCCAGACACACTGTAAATGCAGTATCCAGAGTGGGGTTCCCAGACCACCGGGGCTCCCTGAATGAACCCAGTAGCTGACATCACAATCCTGAGAACACCATCCACAGAGACTCCACTGACTTTCCAGATAACAGCAGCAAGTGAATTCCCCACACCTACAATGCATCCATTCACTACTGAAAATGCCTCGGTCTCCTCTGTTTCTCTCGTAGACAGTGAGGACTGCAGATACTGGAGATCAGAACTGAAAAATGTGTTGCTGGAACAGCACAGCAGGTCAGGCAGCATCCAAAGATCTGGAGAATCGACGTTTCGGGCATGAGCCCTTATTCAGGAATGAGGAGGAAGAGCGCCTCATCTTCCGCCTACGAACCCTCCAACCACAAGGGATGAATTCAGATGTCTCCACCTTCCTAATTACCCCTCCCCCCACATTGTCTCAATGCCAATCCTCGTACCCAGCACCACCTTTCTGACCTGCAATTTTCTTCCTGACCTGTCCGCCCCGACTCCCACTCCAGCCTATCACCCTCTCTTTAACCTCTTTCCACCTCTCGCATTTCCAACGCTCCTCCCCCAAGTCCCTCCTCCCTACCGTTTATCTTAGCCTGCTTGGCACACTTTGCTCATTCCCGAAGAAGGGCATGCCCGAAACGTCGATTATCCTGATCTTTGGATGCTGCCTGACCTGCTGTGCTTTTCCAGCAATACATTTTTTAGCTCCTCAGTTTCTCTTCCTGGCTGAGAAAGCTCTTACATCTCCACACAGTCGCACAGTAACAGTTCTTGTCTCCAAATAAACAGTTGACCATGGAACGTTACGTTTATCTATATCTCAGCGACTATAATTATTGCTGATGGAATTGATCACCACACTCAGAGACAAGAGATAGAGGGAAAATAACTCACGGTAAGCAGGGAGATCCCATAATAAATATGATATTCAGGAATATGTGAAAAGGGGAAATGGTAGAATAACTTCCCATTCTGTTTTCCTTCCAGTCCATCATCAGCAATCCTTTTGCTTGCTTTTCCTTTCTCTCTCTCTCTCTCTCTCCATCTATCTCTCTTTCTCTCTCACTTTCTCTCTCTTGATGGACATCACCCACTCAACACAAACCTCCCGCTCACCCTTCCTACCATCCCTGATATAATAATATTATTTTTCAGCTGCATTCAGTTTTGATAGGTTCACTGAACTCGAAACATGTTTTTTTTTTCCGACCGACTGCCATACCTGCTGAGATTCTCCAACATTCTTTCAGACGGTGGACAATTTTATTTCAGATCGCCAGCATCCGCAATTCCTTGGTTTTTTCAACTTTAATGTTGTTGTTTCGCGGGATGCCAGCATCACTGGCAAGGGCAGTATTTATTGTCCATCCTAACTGCCCTTGACCACGCGGCCATTTGTCAAGGCAATATGGAGGCCACTAAATTGTTGTGGATCTGAGGTGACACTTAGTTCAGACAGGGCAAACATGTTAGGCTTCTTTACGAAAGGTTATCAATAAAATAAGAAAAGGAATCCTGATGGTTTATGCTTGCCATGAGTGAAATTAGGTTTCATTCCAATTTTTGATCTTGGAATTTAACTTTAGTCATCAGCTGTGGTAGGATTTCAGACAATGATTTTAGAGTCATGACTTGCGCCTCTGAATTACACAGTCAGTGTCATTATTACTCTGTTTAAGAGTCCCTGTTGTGAAGTAACTGTAGAGACAAGAACAAGTTTGTGGTCAAATTATTTGTAACCGGAAGAGAGGTCAGAAGAGAACTGGAGCCATAAAATCTGTTGTTAACGAAGGGGTAGGTGATGGCGAAGTCAGGAACAGAACTCAGGCAGAGCTGGAGGTTGGGGATATTATGAAGGGGGTGTCAGCAGGTTTGAGCACAGAGAGAGTATATGGAGGTATAAAACAGTTCACAGTAAAAAGGAAGCTCAAGGTTGCGAACAGTCTTATTCCTTCTCAGATGTTTATGAGTAAGAAGTTTGGAAATGCATGAGAAGGAAGAGGTGTTTGTGACTGAATGTTTATGCATTTGTTAAATATAATCAACCAGAATAGCAATAACATTCAGCATTATTTATAGAATTGACAGAGATAGACTTACCAGGAACACCAGTAATAGCGAGGATGGGATAGTACCCTGCTTGAATAATCATCAGTACGGCTCGTATCCACAACTCTAACCATGGCCAATCCTGAGAAAGCCAGTATAGACCCCAGGATAAAGCCCTGTCCATTGTTGGAACATTCCAGTCTAATGTTCTCAGACTCGGATCCATTGTTGGAACATTCTAGTCTAATATTCTCAAATCAAATCCATTGTTGTACAATTCTAATGTTCTGTGATTCTGATTTCTCTCTCTTCCTCTGTAGCTGCTGATTCCAATCTTGTTTAGGTTGACGCTGCGCCGAATACTATGGCATAATATGTTGAAAGAAGTCCTTAATTATGCAAGAGGGAAAGCCTCCAGTAACCCAGGTGGGTCCAGAAAGACTGATATTAATCACAGTCACTGAACAAACAGCTCCATTTAACCAATTTCACGGCAACTCTGATATATCACAATAATTGGTGTGGGTGGGATTTTGATATCGATGATTATTGGGCTCATGGCACATGTCCAGTTGTAAACATCGAGGTGAGGGAGAGACATAATTCTTTCTCTTCACAAACTCGATTATTCTGCTGTGTTTTGGAAATATAGGAATTGCTGGCCGTCTGTGTCTGATCACCAGGCCCTCTGCATCTTTTTGTTTTATTTATTTAGGTTTAATTTTGACTTTTGTCTGTCCAGCATTTAACAACTTAGGTGGGTTTAGGCATTTTTGAGAGACACCTACGGAGCCATAGACGATGGAGATACAGTCCATTCCTTGTGTTCTTGCAGCCACGGCCTGGTCCTGTGGAGTGATGGTCAAACTCTCACAGAACCAGGACTCTTAATTTTACCTTTCACCAGTTATTGCTAGTGTCTCAGCAGGGGTGGAAGGCAGGAAATCTCTCCCCGGTTCTACACACTCTCTCTGTGATTTCTCTCTGAACTATCTTTTAATGTTCTTTCCTCCTGGATTGGAGAACTGCATGTCAGACAATCTGTTTCATGCATTTGTTTTTTGACCTTTGTGTGCTTATTGGATGATACCATATTGGAGCAGTTAGTGTATGGTAGTTAAATAAACTATTATTCTGCTAAGTTTTCTAACAGAATTAAGTTATTGCAAGTTCGTCTTCCTTTTGTTGTCTTTTACCGAAAGTCTTCAAATAAATTGTGTTTTGTTTAATGTCGAATATTTTGACCAAGTAAATTCTATCTCAAACACAGCACCTTAAATTTACCAGCGGAATGGGCCGAGCTGGAGGAGTGATAATCATGTCAAGAATTATATCGGTTACCCAATCCACCTCTCAGAACCAGCCCAGACACGTAAAAGCCCAGATGAGGTACCTCCTCAACATGAAGCGCTGCGTAGACCAGGCTAGTGTACTGCTCAGCAATCCGTTCAGGATCGAACACTGTTTAGAGCTCACAAGTTCACTACTTATGTGTCTAACAGTGCACTGATCTATAAATTTGGACTAAATGATCTGTTCAGCACAGGGCGCTGTGCAGAACACACAAAGGCATTGTTCTATACACACGGACTGGATATCTGTGCAGCATGGGGAGCTGTGCAGTAAATAGCAGTGAATTTATCTTTTAATCTGGAGCAGTTACCTTCCCAGCACACGCAGCTGTGTGCACCAATTGATGCATTGCTGTGTAACACTGTACTAGATCACTGCCCAGTGTGGGGAACCTTGCAGCTCATGGTGGAAGCGACAGGATGTGCAGCACCTCTCCATTTCCAGCTCCATATCTCCAATGTGGCATGACACAAGAGTGCTATGGGTGTGAAACTCACTGCCAGAGCGGGATGGTGGGGGAATCAGTTTAAATACCAACAAATGGGTGGAACTTTGTTAAAAGCGAGGGGAAGATTGAGAGAGAATTTCAGAGAATGATCTGATGGTAGGTTTAAAAATTGTGAAATGAGAACATTTTGATAGCATCTTGCAATATAAGCCACTGCTTCTAGGAATGATGGGGTGAGCAGGATATTTGTGTAAGTTAAGATGATTGAGAATTTTGGATAAGCATTTGTCCTGCAGCGTTGTAACTGGGAGTAGGATCAGCAATTCAATCGACTCACTGGGCTGAATCTACAATAATTTGTCTCAGTGCCATTTTCATTGAGTGTGACAGAAGGAATGTCTGCACGAGGCACAGCTAGTTTCCTGGTGTTATCTTATCGAACTCACCTCATTAACTACACACCCTACCTCATGGTGTCCCTATCATTCAACGCCAGCACGATTTTCCCATCCATTATGGCTGGAGGTGCTCACCATCACCCGGATGCCCCTGGATATTCAGTAATCCCTGGTACTGCTGCCATCATAAAAAGGCCAATGGGCACAATGTTGAGTTTTCTCAGTTTGGAGCTGCCCTGCACAGTTTACCCGAGCATGGCAGATAAAGGAAAATTACACCACAGCTTGATGTTTTTGTCAGGTGTGTTCAAGATGGTTTCCTTGCTCAGTATGGAGACAGACCAACAAGGGGAGAGGCTATTTTGGATTTGGTGTTCGGCAACGAGCCAGGACAGGTGTCAGAACTAATGGTGGGAGAGCACTTTTTTGAAAGTGATCACAACTGCCTCACATGTAGCATAGTCTGGGAGAGTGAAAGGAGCAGTTTCTGATGGGAAGATATTTAATTAGGGAAAAGGAAATTATGATGCTATCAGACAGGAGTTGGGAAGTACAGACTGGGAGCAATTGTTCCACAGAAAGGGCACAGCAGGCATGTGGAGACTGTTTAAGGAGCAGTTGTTGCGAGTGATACACAAATTTGTTCCTCTGAGATGGTAAGAAGGGGTAAGATTAAGGAACCTTACATGACCAGAACAGAGAAACTTCTCGTCAAAAGGAAGCAGGCAGCTTACGGAAGATGGAGGAAGCAAGAATCTAACACAGCTTTAGAGGATTACAGGCTTACTAGAAAGGAGCTCATAAATGGACCGAGGCGAGCCATGATGGGGCATGAAAAAGGCTTGGCAAGAAGGATTAGGAAGAATCCAAAAGCATTTTTCTCAGACGTGAGGAATAAGGGAATAATTAGGGAGAAGGTAGGGCCAATCAGGGATAGTGTAGGGAACTTATGCGTGGAGTCTGAGCAGATAGGGGAAGTCCTAAATGAGTTTTTTGCTTCAATTTTCACCAGGGAAAGGGAACTTGTTGTAAATGAAAACTTAGAGGAGCTGGTCTAGATCAAGATTAATGAAATTGATGTGTTCGAAATTTTGGAAAACATTGATATCGATACGTCCCCAGACCCAGATTTATCCTAGACAGCTCCGGGAAGCGAGAAAGGCGTTTGCTAAGCTACTGGTGAGGATATTTGCTTCCTCAGTCTCCACAGGAGTCGTACCGGAGGATTGGAAGGAGGCGAACGTTGTTCCTTATTTCAAGAAGGGTAATAGGGAAATCCCTGGCAATTACAGACCAGTCAATCTTACGTCTGCGGTCAGCAAAATTTGGAAAAAATTCTGAAGGATACGATTTATGACTATTTAGCAAAGCATTGTGTGATTAAAGCAGTAGGCATGGCTTTGTGAGGGGCAGGTCATGCCTCACAAATCTGATTGATTTCTTTGAGGAGGTGTCAAGACAGGTCGACGACAGTCGAGCAGTGGACGTGGTGCATGTGAACTTCAGCAAGGTATTTGATAGGGTTCCCCATGGAAGGCTCATTCATAATATCAGGAAGTATGGGATACAGGGAGATTTGGTTATCTGGATTCAGAATTGGCTGGCTAGCAGAAGGCAGACAGTGGTTGTAGATGGAAAATATTCTGCTTGGAGAACAGTGTTGAGAGGGATCCCACAGGGCTATGTCCTTGGGCCTCTGCTCTTTGTAGTTTTTATAAATGACTTGGATGAGGAGGTTATGGGGTGGGTTAGTAACTTTGCTTATGACACAAAGATTGGAGGCGTCGTCAATAGTATAGAGGGCTACTGTAGGCTGCAACACGACATAGACAGGATGCAGAGCTGGGCTGAGAAATGGCAGATGGAGTTCAACATGGGTAAATGCGAAGTGATTCATTTTGGAAGGTCAAATTCGAATCCTGAATATAGCAATAAATACAGGATTCTTGGCAGTGTGGAGGAACAGAGGGAGGTGGGTGCACAAGTGCATAGATCCCTCAAAGTTGCCACGCAAGTGGATAGGGTGTCAAGAAAGCATATGGTGTTTTGGCTTTCATTAAAAGTGGGATTGAGTTTAAGAGCCGCAAAGTTTTTCTGCAGCTCTACAAGTCCCTTGTGTGACCACACTTGGAAGATTGTGTCCAGTTGTGGACCCCCTACTATAGGAAAGATAAAGGGGCTTTGGAGAGGGTGCAAAGAAAGTTTACCAGGATGCTGCCTGGGCTGGAGGGCTTGCTTTATGAAGAAAGGTTGAACAAGCTTGGACCTTTCTCTCTGGAGACAAAGAGGAGAGAGGAGATCTGATCGAGGTGTACAAAATAATGAGAGGAATAGATAGTGTCAATCCCCAGAGACTTTTCCCCAGGGTAGGATTGACTAGTACGATAAGTCATAGTTTGAAGATATTAGGAGGAAGGTAAAAGGGAGACGTCAGAGGTAGGTTCTTTATGCAGAGAGTTATGATTGTATGGAATGCATTGTCAGCTCCGTTGGTGGAAGCAGAGTCATTGGGGACATTTAAGCGACTGATGAACATACACGTGGATAGCAGTGAGTTGAGGGGTGCATAGGTTAAATTACTATATTTTACATTAGGATTAAATCTCAGGACAACATCATGGCCTAAAGGGCCTGTTTTGTGCTGTACTGTTCTATGTTCTATTTGGTATATTTAAAACAGACACAGATAAGTTCTTGATTGACAAGGGGATCAAACATAACTGACATGAAGAGGGAAATGGGGTTGAAAATCTATCATTCGTGATCGAATGGCGGAGCAGACTTGATGGTCCGAATGGCTTCATTTCTGCTCGTATAGAGTTGTGGCCTAATAATATTTCGGTCCTGGATGGCACGGTGTCTCAGTGGTTTGCACTGATGCCTCACAGCTTCAGGGAACTGGGTTCGATTTCCTCTGGGTGTTCTAGTTTCCTGCCACAGTTCAAAGTTGTGCAGGTTAGGTGAACTGGCCATGCTGAATTGCCGATTGTGTTCAGGGATGTTGATGTTAGGTGCAATAGCCAAGGGTCTATGTACAGTATTAGGGTAGAGAATGGGATTGGTTTGCATACTCTTTGGAGGGTAAGTATAAACCTGTTGGGCTGAAGGGCCTGTTTCCACACTGTAGGAATTCTAAGAAAATGCAGGTTGCTGCAATGTTCCAATGAAGCGCAACCCAAGCTCGATTAACACCTCACTTTACACTTTGGTTCGTTACAGTCTGTAGGAGTCAATATTCAATTCCATAAATTCACAGCCTGAACCCACTATGGCTGTTCTCCTTTTTCTGTACACTCTCCCTCCTGGGCTCCCTAAGTTCGTGTCTTGTTTTGTTCCATTCAACAGAGAAAATCAATTTATAATATTTACACATTTATTTACACCCATTATATACCTGTGTCTCTTTCACCACAATTTCAAGCCCATTTGTCTTTCACACTGGGCCTCCAAACACTCTTTCCCACCTCTGCCAAGATACTAAAGAGCTCACTTTCCAATCCTTTACACGTCTGAAGAAGATTTACACTGGACGTGAAACATTACCATTGTTTCCCTGTCTCTGCAGATGTTGCCAGATCCCTGAGTTCCTTGAAAAATGAAAAGTTACAGAATACATTTTCAATACAGCAAAGATCATTGGATACAGGAAATCTGAAACAAAAACAAAAATTATTGGATTTACTGCGTGCTTTGAGGAACAGTCAGAGAACCCGAAAGATTACCTCTGCTTTCACTGCATAGATGCTGTCAGACTTGTCAGTGCCTTCAGCAATTTCTGTTTTTGAACAAGTTTCAAACATGTGTGTCAAAGCTGCTCACACGCCCTGTCCAACATGGAGCGCCATACACTGGGAAGTGAATGATAACGCAAGGTATACAAATTCATTTGTTCTGAAACTACATAAGGCAGTCATCACCGACACTACAGAGCTCTTAATCATGGTCATGGAGAGAAACAGAGGGAAACACATTCACTTTAAACAGAAGATATCATTACCGGTGGGGAAAAGATTCAGGTGAAAACGTTAAATGCTTTTGAGGAATGCGATAAATTGGAGGCATGGCATCATGAATATACCCAAACTGGATGAGAATTTTTCAAAAAGGAAACGTTCCCACATCAGAAACCGGGATAGGGCACTGTGTACAGGGGAGAAGGGTGATTGGGTCCCTGTGCGAATTGAGGACAGGCAGCAGAATTGTATTGCAGATATTGCAGCTCAAACTGGGCATTCATGTGTTGTTGTAAATCATAGCAGCTGTAGTAGCAGCAGCAGCAGTAGAATTATATTCAACCACAATGTACTCTCTCAGTCTACCATTACCATGCAGCCGATCACCGGTTCAGTGATGAGTGTGGGTGAACATGCCACGGTCAGAACCGTGTGTACCTAAACCTGATGATAACCCATTCAAGCTACCGCACTTACTGCTTACATTAACAAACAGCAGATCTAATATTTGATAAAGAGGGCGCCATGACCCCAAGACTGTGACCACTTCTTTTATAACCAGCTATGAATTACTGCTGGCCTGTCTACTCTTACTCTCACCTGTTAGAAAAATCCTTGTTCCTTTTTTTAGAGACGGTTCAAGACCTTCCCTCCTGTTACCATTTTGTTTACATCATTGAAAAACTTACTGTACCTTCCCCTGTGAGGAATGATGCAAAACATGGGTGTAAATTGTCTGTCTGCTCCCTGTAGCCAATTCTTCAGTCACACCCTCCAATTGTCCTCAGTATACTTTCCTAATTAATTTCACCTAAGATCACACAATCATCTTGAACTTTTTTTATATGCTCGGAAAAGTTCGTGCTGCTTGTTTTTGTATTTCTTGCCAATTGACTATATCTTGTCTTTTCTCCCCTTTTCCTCGCTTTCTAGATTGATACAGTCATATCGCGCACAAACAGACCCATTGGTCCAACTTGTCCATGCTGGCCAGGTTTTCCAAACCAAACTAGACTCATCTGATTGCATTTTGTCCATATGCCTCTAAACTTTTCCCATTCATATGTTTGTCCTACTGAGTTTGAAATGTTGTAGCTGTACTTGCATCTCCCACTCTTCCTCTGACAGCTCATTCCATATACACACATCACCCACTGTGTGAAAACATTGATCCTTCGTCCATTTCAAATCTCCCCTCTTTCACCTTAAACCTCTGCTTTCTATGGTTGAACTCCCCCATCCCGTGGGAAAGACCTTGGCTATTCACTCTATTCATACCTCTCATGATTTTATAAACTTCCACAATATCACCCCTCAACCTCCGACACGCTATCTGACACTAACTTTACGAACAAGCATTTACAGATAAAGCACTGCAAATTTGAAACAGTATTCAAATGACAGGTAAATAACATTCAGCCCAAGCTTCATACTGTGATTTGCTTTTTCTTCATGTTATAATACTAAGGCAGCAGGAAACTGTTACGAGTACCAATAAGAGGTCAAACACCTGAATTGCTTTGTCCAAATGGGGTGATGATCTCTACAGTGAAAGCACATCACAGGCCTGAACCATATAAGAAGGGGAATCCTTGTACCACACGGTCAGCGTGCAGTTGCCTTTAGCAGAGTGAGATGAAGGCTCATTATATCTTTTGAAATTTGGATCGCAGTGTGAATTCAGTGCAAAGGGGAGAGATGTTTTCAATAAGGTTTACTCAAAGAAGGAAACTTCCCAGAGTGAGATATGTGGGAGGTGTAAAACAGCATGAATGGAGAGACCGAGCCACACTGAGACCAAAGGAAAAGTGGCAGCACTAAACACAGCTTGATGCTACTGCAGAGGAGGTAGACTTGATCAAAGAGTTTCAGGTGAAGTGGGGAGGGACCATAATGTAGGAAATGTAATCTGTAATTTGAGAGGGAGAACCTGGAATCACAAAGGGGACACGAGCAGGGAAGAGGATGGAGCAGCAATGGCAGTAGTTTCTGGGGGGAGTTCAGGAAGCACAGCTGAAATTCATGTCTAGCATATGCTTCTGGTCCCTGAAATAGACATTATAAATCTGGCCCTCCACTAATGCTCATCAATTGTATCCTTGAGAGTCTTTGTCAACCATGTGTGCTTCATCTGCTTACTGAGTTCTTCTTTTGAACAGAAACAATAATTACTGAACGGTTTGGGATATCTGCTTGAATGTCTGCTCACGTATACTCACTGGCCTTCCTCTGGGTCTATTTTCACATACCGCTTCCGACCAGATGTGAGGCAGAAATCCTCAAATTAGATGCCTGGTTCTTTTCAATCATTCAGGGGGATCTTCTGCCTGTGGCTGAATACAAGATCAGTGAAGGCTGACTCCATTCTCCAAGTTTGTGCATCTCTGTTGTTTCTGTTTGACGATGCCACATTCCTGTGAGCTGCGTCTAATGTGACCTCATTTCCATCAAACCAGAAATCCCCCAAATCTGGTGGACAGGGCCTTCAGCTATGACTGTCCCATCTCCCACAGTGTTGCCCTCAATCTGTCCCCTCCCTCCCAGAACAATGATAGATTCCTCCTTGTCCACACTTCCTCCTGCGCGAGAATCCACATTCACATATTCATCTTACGCCATTTCCACCATCTCCAGCAGGACAGCATCATCAAACACGTCTTCCCCTCCTGCCCACTGTCAGTATTTCACAGCGACCGTTCCCTCTGTGTCACCGACCATCACCCCGAACGTTTCCCCACTCCCCCATCGCACCATCCCATGCAATTACAGAAGCTGCAACACTTGTCCATTCATCTCTTCCCTCCTCACTGTCCAATGCCCCAAACATAGCTTCCAGGTGAAGCAGCATTTCACTTGTAACCTTTCAATCTGATCTCCCGTCATTGCTGCTCATAATGCAGTCTCTTTATATTGGCTAGACCAAATAAGGATTGATTTGAGGAACACACCCACTCTGTCTGTAGAAATAACTCTGACCTTCTCATTGCTTCCCATTTCAATAACCTACCTTGCTCTCATGCTAACATTGCAGCCCTGGGCTACGTTACAGCCTTTAGGAGTTAATATAGAATTTCACAATTTCACAGACTGTTATAACTGTTCTCCAATTTCCGTACAATCTCCCTCCTGGCCTACCTATGACCTTGGTTGTATCTTCTTCATCTTTAACTCAATAGAGAGAACCTCTTTCTCCCATTCACATCTTAATTTAAAGCTATTTCACATGATCTTCTTGTTCACCACTACTAAAAGCATGTTTATCTTTGGCCACGCCCTCTTTTACCCGTCAACCCACTCCCCACATCTGTCAAGGGATTATAAAGCTCATTTTTCAATCCTTTTTCAGTTCTGAAGCAGTGTCATACTGGAATTGAAACAGTAACTCTGTTTCTCTGTCTCTGCAGATGATACCAGACCTGTTGAGTTTCTCTAGAAATGAATAAGCTCAGAACAAGTCTTCAGTTAAACAAATTACTATGGATACTGGAAATGAAAATGCAAAAATTGCTGGAGAAAATGGGAGCTTTGTCGAAGGGTCACTGGTCCTGAAAGACTAACTCTGATTTCACTCCACAAGATGCTGCCAGACCTGCAGAGTTTCGTCAGCAATTTCTGGTTTTGAACAAGTTCCATAGACGTGTGTTAATGCTGCTCAAACGCTTTGCCTAACACGGAATGCACTGTGATGTGACCAATAATGCAAGGTGCACAGATTACTTGATCTGAAACTGCATAAAGCTGGTATCACTGACACTGCAGAGCTCTTAATCATGGTCAGGGAGAGAAACCGAGGGGAACACATTCACATCCAACACAGAAGATGGCATTGGGGGAATGGAAAAGATTCAGATGCATATGTTAAGGGGTTTGAGTAAAGTCACATACTGGAGGCGTGACACCAGGGGGAGACCCTCAGCAGAATCAGAATAGGAAAATGGAAGTGTTACCACATCAGAAACCAGGTTAAGACGTTGAGTACAGGGCTGATGGGTGAATAGGTCTTGGTGTGAACTGGGGGATAGTCAGTAGATTTGAATTGAACATATTGGAGCTCAAAGTCGGCATTCATGTGGTGCAGTAGAATCACAGCAGCAGCAGAATTGTATTCAACTACAATCTGTAACATTTTCGCCAGGATAATCCCTCAGTTTACCATTACCATCAAGCTGATCTATGGTTCAGTGATGAGTGCGGGTGAACATGATAGGGTCGGAACCATGTGTACCTAAACCTGATGACAATCCATTAAAGCTACCGCACTTGACTGGTTACGTTCAGCAGGACTAATATCTGATACAGAGGGCAAAATGATCCCATAACTAACAGATCATATCGAAGTAGTACAGTGCTGCCACATCCAGACATAAATGTCGATGGACTTTTAAACAACTTACTGGAGGAGAGGACTCCATAAATATCGCCATCCTATTTCACGGGACAGCCCTGTACATCAGTGTAAAAGACATGGTTGTATTATCTGCACCGTCCTCAGCCAGAAGTGTTGAGTTGATGATCCACTTCGCCCTCACCATGCTGCCCGCAGAATCACAGATGCCAGTCTTTAATCGATCTGATTCACTGTATGTGACATGAAGAAACAGCTGAACACAGTAGATAAGACAAAGGCAATGGGCCGTGACACCATTCCTGCAATAGGACTGAAGACTTGTGCTGCACAACAAGCCGTGTGCCTGGGGAAGCTGTTTCATTCAATCTCCAACTCTGACATCTCCCTGGCAATGTGGAAATTTACTCAGCTATGTCCAATCCCATAACAAGGGAATAACAACAGTTATTCTACGCCTGAGTCCCATCGCGATAATCACATTGGTGGGAGTTCTTTTTGACAGAGCTGTCAAGCAGCACAGAAATAACCATCTCTGTGTGGTTTCAGATAGGTCCCCATTGGAGATGGTGATGTTATGGAAAATTCACTGGATTACTTATCCAGACCAGGCTAATGCTCTGACAGCAATTGGACGTTATAATTAATAAAATATCGAGATGCTAATCCTCGAGTCATTAACAGTGACCTTGAATCCAATGTCGATTGTAAACACCAATTTCTTTCCTCAATGTACTTTCAGGAAGTGAATCTCTCGTGCTTTCCTGGTCTGGCCTAAACGTGACTCCAGACATACAGACATGTGAAAAACCCTTCAATGGTCTCGGAAACGGCCAAGCAAACACTCTATTGTATCAAACTGTTCTGGGGCAATTAAAGGATAAAACTGGACAGATCACCCGGCACCACTCTCAGTATTGGAACGGGAAATACTACCGTATTGACCCTGCAGAGATCTCCTTCCTAACATCTGAGAGCAGGTGGCAGCATTTACAGAGCTTTCCCACAGACTGCACAGAAACATCGGAAAATGACTAGGTCATTCAACACACTGAGCATCCTCCATTCTAGTTCATGGTGAAAATCTCCTCAATTCAGTTTGCCCGACACAGTGTTCATATCCTTTAGTATGATTAAACATCAGAACATACAAAGTAGGAACTACTGTATTCGCTTTGGTCCATCAGTTTAGATCCTCCATTCAATTTCCAGACAGTTATCCAGTCAAGGTGTGTTTATTTAGTGCAATTTCGCTGTAACACAATTAGTGAATTGTGCTCCTTTCTTTATAAAGCGAGCTCCCGTTCACTGTTATGTGAGTCCGTCTCTGGCACCAGAAGAACAGCAAATCCCATCCTCAGGATCCCTCTGTCTGCCAAATGCACCCTCAGTGTACTTAGCTAAAGCAGGAATGTAATCTGCTCTGCAAGCTTTGAAACTGAGCCTGAATGTGGGATTTGTAGTCTACATTTAGAAGGAAATTAATTTCAAACAGTAGGGGAATATCTTGGAGAAAACTGGAATTCCGCATTGGCATCACGTGGTCAGTCAGCTCGCGCGCTTTCTGGTGAAGATCTTGGTGAAAGGTACAGTGCTGTAGTCATTGAATGTAGTGTTAAAGTGTGACATTTACTGTTCTAACTCATTACAATATACGGTTCAAAGATTTATGTAGCCCATGGTATTGTTTGCAGGCACAGGGAGAACGTGCAAACTCCACACAAATAGTGACCCGACTCTGAAATTGAACCCAGATCTCTGGTGCTGGGAGGCAGCAGTGCTAACCACTGAGCTACCCACTGTGGGCAGCGCAACTTCCTGCACAATTCAACATTCGAAATGTGGCAAAACAGTAGGGAGATTCCATAAGTCCCCAAACTTGTCATTGAGCAACAGGAGGAGGACATTGAGATCTTGAGCGGCTTGGTCAGGAACAAGTGCAGGACATGCAAGCCATCGAAACTAGAGTGGAGGAACATCAGGAGGACATTCTTCCCATCGTGTGTGTAAAGCAGGAACAGAATGAGTCCAATCAGTCACCCATGCCTCTTACACAGCAATTGGAGCCGATCGTTTACAGCTTCGTGCCTATTTCACAGGTATTGAAACGGACTGTCGAGGTTATGGAAAGGGAAGAACTTCGAATAACCAACTTCACCCGGGAATGAAAAGTTATGAGCAAACGATTGGGACTGAAGACAAATTGTTCAAATCTATTATTAAGGAATTAACATCAGGAGATTTTGAATGTCAAACTACATTCCATCAAAGTCAACATGATTGTATTAATGATAAATCATGTTTGAATGATTTTCCTAAATTTATTAAGAAAAAGTTGGACAAAAACGTTGAATAACAGGGATCTGAAAGATGTATTATATCTGGATTTCAAGAAGGCATGCTTGACAAATGATTAATATGCAATAAAAGAGCACACGGGGTTAGGACAATTTATTTGCTTGGAGAGAAAATTGGCTAACCAATAAAAACCATGGTATGGAGGTGCTAGCTTTGGACTGGGTTGAGTAAGGTCAATAATCGCATGGCACCAGGTTATAGTTTGACGCGTTTATTTGAAAACACAAGTTTTCATTGTACCGCTCCTTTGTTAGGTGTTAGAGAGAAAAGACCTTAGGCACAAAATTTATAAGGAAAAGATGAAGGGATTGCACAATACATGCACATGAAATGAACATACCAAAGATGGCAGCTAAATCTTTAATCGGTTAGAATGGGGATGGAGGTTTTCATTGATGAATATGCAAATCCAAGAGTTCCTTTCAAGTTCTGCCTGGAGATACCTCCAGGAATTATCAATGTAAAGGAGGTGACCCCTCCAGTCAGACAACTGGCATTTAGGCATTTGGTCTTGTTTGGAGTCTGTATGCGTCCTAACCTGGAATCAGTTTGGCTTTATTTCCAAAGTAGGAGTTCATAAAATATCGCATGGACTGACTGGCTACGAATGGCATATTTTTTTGTGAGAAATATTATGCATTGGAAATATAAACTGGCAAATGAAACTTACAGATTAGACGTGTGTGTGTATCTGTGTGTTTGCACTCACGTGTGTGTGTGCGTTTGAAAACAAGGTGGAGTGCCTGTGGGAGGGAGAGAGAGAGAATGTGTTTGTGAGAAAGTGAGGGGGAGTATGTGTGTCTTTGTGAGGGAGAGAGAGGGTGTGTGCGTGTGAGAGAGGGGAGTGTGTGTGTGTGTGTGCATGTGAGAGATGGGGGCGTGTTTGGTTGTGGGGAGGAGAGGATGAATTTGCATGGATGTATTTAAAGGGGACAGGGAAAGGATGTGTGTCTCCTCGTTAAAACACAGGAAGATTTGGCAGATCCCTTCCCCCCCCCCCCCCCACACACTCTGTGGTTTCAGAGCTTCCCCTCTCTGCCCCATTTGCTCTTCATTCTGCAGACCCAGATGTTGTAACAACAGTCACCATGACTCATCCAGAGTTGGGTCACCAAATCCTCAGGTCTCCCTGAATATCTGAGGCAGCTCACAGCACAACCTCCAGCAAACCATCCCCATCACCTACACTAACCTTTCTTTAACAGGAGTCAGTCAGAAGCACCTCATCTCCAAGTTAGAGACCTGTTCCTTGACAATAATACTCTCGGGGTTTCCTCATGTTATGGACGGCTCAATCATCTGAGAGGGACAAACACAGGCCTTCAGTGGTCAGGCACTGACCAAGTTTCAAAGACGTGTCTCAAAGCTGCTGGGACCCCCTTTCCAACTTGGAGCAACAGCCCGCCACATACCATTGCATTGTTTCTGCGCTTCATAATGCCAGCACTCAATACCCTCGGGATCCAAAAAACAACACCAGGGAAAGGTACAGAAAAAAAACAAACAATTAATTAACTGATAACATGTGGAGAAAATATGGATAAGGAGACAGGGGAGTGGGAGTAACTGGAGAAGTGAGGCAATGGTGAGTCCAATCACAAGAATGAGAGCATTATTTATAATTATTGCCAGAACAGTTGAAATGGTTAGTTACATCATATTGTGATTCTGCCTCATAGAACCATCCCAGACACCATAAAGTGGGACAAGGTACCAGCCAGAATGGAGAGCCATCCAGACCATGCTCGTGGACTAATCTATAAACTGGACTACCTGTCCAGCATGGGCACCATTGCAAAACATTGCCTGTATATTGCTACTAAACTTGCACTACAGAAATGTCTTGCACGGGAAGAATTGTAACCCATGCAGTGAGTGACAGAAAATAGGATCCCACAAATGTATGGCTCTGTGTCTCCACTGCCGAAATTGTGTGTGTGTGTGTGTGTGTGTGTGTGTGTGTTTTGATGGCAGTAGATATGTAATTTATTATTTGAGAGAGAATAGACACAGAGGATATCAGCTTAAATGTGAACAACTGACAGGGCTTTGTGTAATTAAAAGAGGGAGACTGAGGACCGTGTCATAGTCAGAGGTGACGATGTGCTTGTGAATATTAAAGTAAAGGCATTGCCAGAGCCAACAACAATATAAAGCAATCCGTACAGGAATGATGGGATTTTGGTCTGCCTTTAGATACAAGCCGTGGAATCATTCGCTTTATTAAGACTGTGTTCATAGCTGAAGGTTCAAACAGCAGATGGGATGAACCAGTGAAGTATAATCTGCAGTTGTCAATAGTTAAAATAAGAAATGACCAGGGTATGGTGTCAGCAATCAGCTTGTGGCCAAAGGGATCACCGTAGTTGTGACTCGTCTGTTTCAGCCTCAGTTATTGGCCAGGGATGAGATGGAGTCAGAGGAAAGAAATGGAGTTTGCATCCAGAACAGAAGACAGTGACCTCCAAGCTTTCAATATTTAAATAGCAAGTGCAGTGATGCAATGAATCCTGGTTCATGCCTGAAAGTGAGTAGGTCAACCAACAAGGCCCAGTGCCAGACCTACAGAAGGAGAGAAAGAATGAATAAGTTCACTGTTGTTTGTTGTGGTTTGGAGCGTGAATACTTACAGAGTACAGTAAATGAAAAGAACAGCAATACTGTCGCACATGGTTAATGCAAATAATATATTGACAGTGATACTTACCAGGGACACCAACAATAGCCAGGATAGGAAAATAAAAATATTGAATAATGTAAAGTGCATATCTGTTCTGCGGTGGTAACGCGGATAATAAGTAGAAAGAATCCCAACATAATAGGATAACCTCCTGTCCGTTGTCGGAACATTCCAGTCTATTGTATTCAGATTCTGATGCACTGTTAGAACTGTCCAGCATAACGTTCGCAGATTCTGATCCACTGTTGGGAACTTTCCAGTCTAACATTCCCAGTTTCTGATCTTTCCCTCTCTCTGGACCAGCCGATACCTGTTAGTGCTATCAGTGATGCTCCCGCCCATACATATTGATGGGAGCCATTTTGTCATTAAAAGATGGAAACCCTCCACTGGCATAATTAGAATCCACGGAGACTGACATTAGTCACATTCACCAAATAAACAGGTTCAGTTGACCAGTTCCTTACATCATTTTACATAACAAAATGGAAGGGCACATTTACTCGGTTTGGATGGAATGGATAAGGGTTGCTGAGGGATAGACCATAAATTTTTCAATCTTTTAAATCTGATTTCGCTGTATGTGGGTGTATTGTCGGAACAATGAACTGTTGTGTATGTTTCACCCTGTTCATAAAAGGAGACAGGAATAAAATAACAGACGACCTGCATAAAATGTATGGTGGAGAATTTTCTCGATACCTTTGTGTAATGCTGCTCCAATTAGAACTTCCCTGTTATTAAGTCCTTTCTTAACCTTGTGACATCATTCAGAGCATTGAAACTGCTACTCAGGAACAGGGAGAAACAGGAGGTAGTCACTCAACTGCTCTCGACTGGGACACAGGGACAGGAGGCAGTCACTCAGCCATTCGAGACTGGGATACAGAGAAATCTGGAGGCTTGTGAGGAACCAGATTTCTGTTCCCAAGGAACTGGGGGATTTGACACATTACCCTCCAGTCTGGGATACTAGGAAAAAAAAGGGAAATTGGCTTGTTACTAACAGAAATATCTGAATAAGTTGCATGAGCTAGCCGTTCAATCCTGCTCCAACATTCTTCAAAAACATGGCTGATCTGATTTTCATTCCTTCTTTCCATTTTACAGAGATTCCCCTCTCCGCAGCCTTTCCTCTATTTGTTGGTCATGTTTCAGATCTAGATGCTGTAACTACAGTCACCATGTTTCATCCAGAGTTGGGTCACCAAGGCCTCTGGTCTTCCTGAATTTCCACAGTAGCTTAAAGCGCAACATCCAGGAAACCATCCCCAGCATTTCCACGAACGTACAAAAACTAGAGTCAAGTTAAATGTTAGTCAAGTGCAAATGAGAAGCCTGGTCTGAATCACTAACAGTTGTGGGGATTCCTCATGTTACTGACCACCTGAGCAGCAGAGAGTGATTAACACAGACATTCAATTGATAGGCACAGAGCAAGTTATAAAAATATGCTTCAAAACTGCTAAAACCGTACCCTCCAACATGGAGCACTGGGCAGGACACTGGGACACACACAGAAACAACACATGCACACAGACCCACACGTATACACAGACACATTAGCATCGTGTGGATATAACTAGATAAGTTATGCTTGAAGCTGGGCTCAAGGCTTGTTGTGAGAAGGCAGGAGAATTGGCTTGAAAAGCATGTCCGCCATGGTCAATAGCTCAGTAGACTGAATAGGCCAAATGGCCTTTTTTCTGCTCTAATTATTTACAGTAACGGCACATGCATTTGTCTATGCTTGTACGTATACTTGTATGTGCATGTGTCTGTGTGTGTCCGTGTTTTTGTGTCTGTGTTGTTGTGTGTTTGAGTGTGCCTGAGTGTACATGTCTGTGTGTGTGTTTGAGTGCGTCTGAGTGTGCTTGTCTGTGTATGCATCTGTGTGTGTGTCTGTGTGTTTGTGCTCCTCAGTAATTTTAGAAATGGGAATATCAATGTACATTTTTGTAATTTATATTCTATTTGACATTCACCTTTCCATCATAGTTTGAGGAACCTTATTTTCGTCATGAATTTGTTATTTTAACAAATGAACGAAATCAACCTGACCTCTTCTGAGGATAACCCTGACCCAATGTGAGACCAATAACATTGGCCATGTCATCAACCTGGTTACACCGATAATTTGCTGTGACCAATGGGGGAGTAACAGTAGAAAAGAAAGCAGTTACCTACCAACCCAAGGAACTCAGTTACCCAACAACCAGTAAGCCTGACATCAGTGGTGGGTGAATTGTTGGAGGGGATTCTGAGGGATAGCCAATTGCATGCATTGACAAAGGCAAGGATTGATTGGGGACAGTCACCATGGCTTTTTGCATGAGAAATCGTGTCGCACTAATTTGACTGAGTTTGTTAAAGAGGTGACAAAGCAGATTGATGAAGGCAGTATTGTAGATGTTTTCCATACAGACTAGAACAAGTTGATAGACAATGTTCTGCATATTCGGCAAGTCAGAAAGGATAGGACACATGGGAACCAGTGCACCGACGCCAAGTGAATACAAATTAGATTGAAGGGAGGAGACAGAGGTTGGTAGAGGATTGAATTTCAGACTGGAGGCCTATTTTAAGGTACGAGGGGAAATATTTTAGAGAGAAATTAGACGCAATGCTTTCATACAGGGGGAGGTGTCCATGTGGAATTAATTGCCAGAGGAAGTGGTGGAGTCTGGCATCTTGCTGGGTATCTGAATAAGGAGGTTTAGAGGAATATGAGTTAAATGATCTTAAATCAGATTCGATCATAATGGGATGTCTGGTCAGCACTTACACATTTGCATGCTATATGACTCGATAAGAGGGATGAGCAGAAATTCTAAACAGGCAATTCTCTTCCCCACAAGTTTGTGATGTCTCTTTGTTTATATTTATTCAACGCTGAGTTAGTTAAATATTGGACAGAGAAGTGATTCTTGGATAACGGCACATAGACAGGAAAGTGAAGCTGAGACCACAACCTGATCAGCCACAATCTTAGTCCCTGGTAGAGAAGGCTCAAAGTGCCTAATGACCCACTCCTGCTCCTCAGTCCTATGTTTCTGTGTTCCATTCAGCCCATCAAGCCTGCAAGACCGGAGCAATTAGAGGCTAGCTACCCCTTTCACAGAAATAGAGGAGACCATTCAGCCCCTCAAAACTGTCAAACCCTGTTTGGGATTGTTTAGAAAGTGTAATTGGAAAACCCCTGCTGTGGTATGAAAGAGGCTCCTCATCACTCATAACCGAGGTTCCCCTTTCTGCAATTTGAGCTTCGTTTGTTGGTCAAGTTGTAGACCCAGTTTCACTGTGAGTACAGCCGCCATTCCTCACCCAGAGATGGTCCAGACAATCTGGCAATATTCAATAACAGACCTTCCAGGAAATGAACAGCCTCTACTTTCCAATAATAGAATGCGAGAAGGCCACAAAAAGGGATATGTCATTCATCCACACGCCACGACACCACCAACCCCCACCACCATTCCCCCACCCCTCCCCGCAAGCATGTCCTCACCCACAATAAGGTCTAATATCCTCTTTCATGTCTAATTCTTCATAGCCCTCAACTCTGGTCAAATAGCACTCCTTGCCCCCACACTGTGACCTATTGATATGAGCAAAAGACATGAACACAAGGGCTCAGGGAAGAGTGACCGGCCCTGACATCAAGGCAGCATTTAACTAAGGATGGTCTCAAGAAGCCAGAGCAGGATTGTGCTTAATAGGAATGAGTTGTAAACTTCCCTGGTTAGAGTGATTTAAAGCATAAAGCACAATGATTGTGGTTTGAGGACAAATGTCCACGCAGTCCTGAACATGTCTGCAAACGATCCTCAAGGTAGCTTCCTCAGCACAAACATCTTCAGCTGCTTCATAAATATCTTGACCCCATCATAAGATTAGAAGTGGTGGTGTTCACTGACGATCACACAATATTCAGGAAAAATGTCCCCCTTCATCTCCTGAAATAGTCTCTGTCCATGTGCAACAAGACCAGGACAACAGTAAGGCTTGTGCTGTTGGAAGTATCGGTAACATTCATGTAACAGTGCTGCTGGACAGTGCACAATTCCACAGTTAAAAGGAGGAGATTATTCAGCACCTCACGCTGGCTTCACAGGAATATAAGGAAGTCATTCAGCTTAATTAAATTATTAGAGAAGTGTAGAGATAGCCCATTTTGTGCCTCCAACCAATTACACGGAAAGAGAAGGAGTCACGTGTTATGGACGACAGCAGAGCTCCTCAAGAATATTTGAAGGCATTGGCCTAGCCTCTATTAATAATTAAGTGTTCTGATGCAGTAATATCGCAAAAAATATGTACTTGGCAAAAAGGAAAGATCAGACACAGATTCTCAGATGCAGTTCTACAATCGAGGAGGGAAAACAAATCAAGTGAAAATTTAGAGAGTTGCAGCCAGGAGACTTCCACTGAAGCTTCCAACTCTGTGGTGACCCCAATAGCTTCTGATGTTACTGATAAACCAGAACACTTCCTGTAATATGGCTTCCAGAACTGCACACAATATTCTATTCATAGCCTAACCAATAACATGTTTAACTCAAATTATGTCGCCTCGATGAATGAACACTATGCCTACAGTCCCGTGTGATTTCTTAACTGGTTATTATACTGTCCAGTCACATTCACGGATATGTGAAGAAACACCCTCTGACCTCCCTAGTGCTCAGCTATTCATTGAATTCTCCCCTGTCTGGTTACTTCTTACAAAGTGCATCACCTCGTATTTATGAGGGTTCCATTCCATCTGCCATTGATCTGACCATCTGACTATTCCACCTGTATATTCCTGTAACATAAGGCCTTCCTCCTCACTGCCAACCACCTGGCCAATCTTTGTGTCAACAAAAAATTACTTATTACTGTCAGCCCCAACCCCCGACCACCCCCTCCACATTCACACTTACATAATTTATGTATACCACAAATAATTAGATACACTGCACTGCTCGCTGTGGTACACCACCAGATACCGGTCTATTTCTACCTTATTTCCAGTAACTTGGGACCACATAGCTGTTCTCCAGTCCTCTAGCGCCTCCCTTGTGTGGTCAGTTTCGACTTAAACATTTAGGTCAGGACATTTCCTCTCTTGTCTCCAACAGCATCCTGCGATAAACACATTTGGACTTTACATCATCCAAAATCATCAATCCCAACTTGCATTTTATATCAAACTGTTCGAGAGCTTCCCAGTCCATCTTCTTGAATTCTGTACCTGCATCTTCCTTCTCCCAAATCAAACAGGTGTGAAGTTCTCGTGTTACAGTCTATCAATGTTCTCCAGTTTCATATAATGATAACCCCCTTGGTTTCGAAATGGGTCCTAATTTTTCCCTGGTTATTCTGTTCTGCTTGATGTTTTTGCAGAACATCTTGGGTTCCCCCTAACTTTGCCTGCTGCACTTGTTCATTCCCCTGTATGAGTCAGTCTGCTGTGGGTGAATTTTCTAAGTTTCCCTGAGATCACCTCTCATTCTTTGAAACAGTACAGAACACAGGTATAATCTCATCCTCACTGCATGCAGTCTGTGCAGAACGCCTTTACTTCGATATTCCAATTTCTGCTAACTGAAGGCCAACTTCACTTTTACCTTTCCATTTCCAAAAGTCACCCTGAACCACGTTGGTTCAATTTTATTTACTATTCACGTTCTGAGCTCTTGAACATCCACTTGAATATCTAACTATATAAAATCCAGTAATTCTCCACTGTCTCCCCCTACAAAAAAAACATCTTCAAACCATTTCAAAAAGCTCTGCACCTGAAGCCAGACAAAGTGAATCATTCACCCTCTCTTTCTTCCCTTTTGTGATAAAATTGGTTGTTTTTGATTCTCAGTATTGCTCTCTGCCATATTATGTGAGTAAGGAAAGTGACTCAGGGAAAAGGACCACGAGAATCACAACCAGCAGGACACAGCAGCAATGGATACATCCGCGGCTGTGACCTCAGCCTCTGCAAATGCTCCAGGAGACTTATCTGTGGAGTAGAGCCTGGTCTTGGAGTTCAGAGCCTGCGAGAGAAGATTGATTCAGCGATGAAGGAGAACTAAACCAGGCTGGAAACTGCAGAAGCAGGACCAGGAGACGAAGAGTCTCGGGCCGTGCAGTGTTGAGATGGAACAGCGGACCACGGGCTTCAGAAACCATGGCAAAATCCTCGGCGGGTCGGGTCCATGCCCTGGAGTGGTAGGTTACGGCCTTAATAGAGTAGGTCGACATCTTCGAAAATCGGGACGATCAGAAGAACATCAGCCTGGTCGGGCTGCAGGAACGAGAAGAAGAAGGCTAGCTCGTCAGCTTCTTAGAGCAATGGCTCATACAATATCTGAAGCTGGAAGTCAGGGCAGACTGGGTGCGCGTCGAGTGGGCCGAGCGGGTCGCAGTGTTCAAGCCTGGATCAGACCAGTGCCCCAACCCGGTCCAAGTGCAATTCCAGCACATAGAGAGAAAAAAAAGTGCTGTCAGCCTCTCGAGCTCTGGGGAAAGATCCATAGGCTCTGATATACAAAGGATCACGAATTATGTTTTTCGAAGACCTTTCTACGGCTGTGGTCCGCAAGAAGCAGGCCTTTGATAAGGTAAAATGGAGGCTGAGTGATGTGAATAATTTGTTAGGATATTCGGCAATCTTATGTTTCAGCCATGGGGAGGGTCTGTGTTTAATTTTGACTCACCGGTAAACGCAAAGGACTTCCTGTACACCTTAAAATAGACTGGCTGGTTCAAATAATATGGACAATTCTGTTCTCTTTGATTTCTCTGGGGTTTGCCTGGTTTACCTCGTTTTTTTTAGTATGTGGATGTCCCATTTTTTCCCTTTTCTCTCTTCTCCTTTCTTCCTCCATTCCCATTATCCTTTGTTTTTCTATCATTTGCTTTTCGCTTCTCTCACTTAACTCAGAATGGGAAAGGGAGTTTGGGAATGGTGGGGTCGGTTACATTTTGTTTTACCAGGACTGCCTCAGGTCAAGTATGGATGGGACGGATTGAATTCCCACTTTGAATTTTCTTGTTGTAAGATGCGTGCAACTTTTTAAAACTTTGTTTTGCCTGGGTTTGGGGAGTAGCTTCAGCTAGGATGAGCCATGGGGGATTGGTGGGTAATATGAACACCCACTGCAGGAAGGGGGAAAGTCTCCACTTATTTGTGTTATATGTTGGTTTATTGTAGAAATAGTTGTTAGAAGTTTTGATTTGGATGTTATTGTATTAATATTTTCAAGTTTGTATGAACTGTTTACTGCTTTCACTTGGCGCGCTATAAATGGGGTTCTTCTCCCAGTGTGTCATGGGCTGCTTCAGATGACTATGGCTAACCGCTCGTTTAAATGGTGCACCTGGAACGTTAAGGAGAGTCACTCACCGATTAAAAGAAAAACATACTTTCAAGCCTCAGAAAGGAAGGTGTTGGTGGAGCCTTGCTACAAGAAACACATCTAACTGAAAAAGAGCACTTAAAGTTACAGCAGGGAAGGTTTGGCTTGGTGTTTATTTCATCCTTTAATTCAAAAAGTAGAGGAGTAGCTTCATTCAGTCATACAAACCTTCTGCTTCAGTTGTTTGACCAAATTAAGGACGATCGTGAGTGGTTTCTGATCCTTAAAACTTTAATACATGGAGAAGAATATGGAACATTGTATAATATTGCCCCCCTCAAATTTCTAATGGTTGTGCCCTCCAGGTTGATGATCCTTGGGGAACATCGTACCATTAAAGGGGAGACTTTAACCGACTTATGGATCCCAAAGTGGCGAGGATGTCAAGGGTTCTCACGGGTATTTCCCAGCCATCAAGGCAGCTGGTGGACCTGAACACGGAGCTGCGTTGGTGAACGTTTGAGATGTCTTCACCCTGAAGGTCGGGTTTTCACCTTTTTTCTAACCCACGTAAGTGCTATACCAGGATTCACATATTTTTTGCGCCATTGGCCTTTAAAAATTCGATGCTGTTTTGCAAAATTCTGATCATGCAGCAGTGTACGTGGATGTTCAGGCTGATGGAGATGGGACAGGCTCACAGCACTGGCGCATGGATCCTTGCCTCCTGAAAGATAGCAAATTCATTGAGCACTTTTTGCGGGAATTTAAGTTTATATTGGGACGTTAACTTGGGTACGGCCAGTAATCTGTCAGTGTTCTGGAATACTGCCAAGGCCTATGCAAGGGATTTGATTATTTCTTGTTCGGTGACTCGGATGCGGCAGAAGGGAAAGCAGTCGCGTATGCTTAAGTCATAGCTAAAGGCAGCTGAGACAGCATACTTTGACAGACTTTCTGTAACTAAGTTGCAGGAGATTACAGCCCTCCGGGTTGCTCAGAAAAAATGTGCTCACCCAGAAAGCAAAGAGGGAGATTTCCTTTGCGAAACAGCGGTTATTCGAGTCTGGTGCTAAACCGAGAAGGCGCACTTGGCCCGAAAGAAGAGTGCCCAAATCTACTGCATCCATTAGAGAGGGTGCTGGTACTATCACCTGCGATCCGAAAAGGGTTAATGCAGCATTCAGCAAGTTCTATTCTGGATTGCTCCAGTCAGAGGATTGTGCAGACAGATTGGTGAAGACAGAGTCCTTTTTAAGACCCTGGACCTCCCAAGTGTAACTTCAGAGAAGGAGTCTCTTTTGAATGCCCCTCTGACAATCCAACAGCATGCGGTAAGGCAGCTCCAGAGTGGAAAATCGACCAGCACAGATGGCTTGCGGAGTGAGATTTATAAGGAGTTCATAGAATGATGGCAGGGCCAATGTTGGGTATATTCAATTATTTTTGTAGACAGGACTACAAGAAGTTTGCTTTATATAATTGACAGAAGGCTGGTGTGATAAAAATACCTAAATCGAGGAAACCTCCTTGTGACCATCTGAAAGGGAATCGGATTGCACCCCCCCCCATGATCAGGTACTCGAATAACACCCCGACAGGCATGGCCTGCGATTTCATAAAATTGATGTTATACCCCGAGAACTCAGAGAGAAGCAAATATTTCTCTTATTCTCAAGAGAGGGAAAGCACTAGAGGATTGCCTATTCGTATAGACCTATACTGTTATTAAAAATGTGAACTTCGAAATTTTGTCGAAAGTTCTAGCGTTGAGGCTAGAGAAGATATTTTCCTTCATTGTGAAAGAGGACCAGACAGGTTTTATTAGGAGTCGCATGTCCCCGATTAATATTCAGAGAGTGCTAAATATGGTTCCGGTGTGGCAACAAGCTCGATTCCAAGCTTGGTAGTCTCGCTGGATGCAGAGAAAGCATTTGATTGGGGGTAGTGGCCATATGTCTTTTATGTCTTGGAACTGTTTGGCCTTGGAGGTGTCTTTGCCTGGTGGATGGCAGAATTATATAGTGACGCTAAAGCAGCAGCAGTTCTCCCTAATGGTGTTAGGTATAATGGTATAATTTTACCATCGGCAGAGGCAGCCGTTATTCTTTGCATTGGTGATTGAGCCGCTGGCAGAGGCCACCCAGAGGGGTCCCAATATAACTGAATGGGTTGTAGGGTCAGGAAGGCATAACAGATCCTTTACACAGACGACATTCTTCTCTCTCTAACTAACTCGATGATATCTTTGCCCCGTTTAATAGAAGTGATTGATTTCTTTGGATCTTTCTCGGGGTATAACATCAATTATATGAAATCGGAGGCCATGCCTGTTGGGGTGTTATTCGAGTACCTGATCGTGGGGGTGCAATCCGATTCCCTTTCCGATGGTCACAAGGAGGTTTCCTCTATTTAGGTGTTTTTATCACACCAGCCTTCTGTCAATTATATAAAGCAAACTTCGTGCAGGTGCTCGAGAAGATAAGACAGGACCTTCGGCTCTGGGAAGATATTCCAATATCCTGGTTGGGTAGAATAGTTAAAATGAATGTACTTCCTCGTTTCTTCTATCCCATGCGAATGGTCCTTTTGATGCTCTCCAGGTCGGTTCTATGGAGGCTTTAAAGTTGGTTAAGCTTGTTTACTTTGCACCACAGGTGGCCACTTATGAAGCTCACCAAATTGCAGCTTCTGCAGGATATGAAGGGTGTGAATTTTCCGGACTTTAACAAATGCAAACTAAGTTCCCTGCAATCGGATGTGGCTGATTGAGCTTGAAGCATCGCAAGCAAAATGCCCCCTCATTAGTCTGCTGTTCATGGACAAGATGAGGACTGTTATGGACCATCGCAGAAATCCAATTGCCCTTAACATAGTTAAAGCCTGTGAAATGATGCGACAAATTGAGGGCAATTTACAGAAATAAACTTCCCCTTTTACTCCCATTGTAGGATTAGTAGGATCCCAGCTAGGGCTGATGGATTATGGCTTTCGGCTTTGGGAGACCAGAGGAGATTCCTGTTTGGGAGAATTATTTGACGTAGTGGTCAGGATGGCTTTCAAGTAGCTGAGCCAGAAATATGAGTTATTTTGGAGGGGCCTGTTTCATTACTTTCAGATAAAGAATTTTATACAGGAAAAAAGACTACATTAATGGTTAATCCCCATAGGTCGGAAATTGAGAGAAGAGTGCTCTGGTCCACAGGTGCTGTCTCGGTCAGCACCCTCTATCATTTATTATGAGACAGTATCTCAAAGGATATAGAGCGGCTCTATGGAATCTGGGCTCAGGAAGTGTGGGTGGAGATCTCACCAGAGGAGTGGGAAGATGTTTGGGAGACCGTAAGCAAGATTTCAATTTGCAATAGGACGTAGGCTATGCAGTTTAAGGTACTCCGCAGGGTTTAATTGACACCAGAGCAGCTTGTCAAATTTAAGACAGGTGTTTCAAAAATGTGCCCAAATGTACAATACACGTTAGTGCTCTTACTTATTACCTGTGATCATGCCACAAGTTTCGTAGGTATTGGTGCACTATAGCAAGAGTTTGGAAGGGGTTTTGGGAACCGAGGTCAAGGCAACTCTGGTGCCCCTCCTCTTGGGTTCGCTGAATCTTCCCTCTTTGGAATTGCATTGGAAGAAATGGTTTCGTATTCTTTCATTTTGTGTGAGGAAGAACATTCTGATGAACTGGGTTCCAGGAAATCTCCCAGGATTCTGATCATAGTGTTATGGAGCCCATGTCCTGGACTTCCTTACGAGTATGGGCACCAGAAAAAGGAACATTGTTATAGGATATGGCGGCCCTATTTCAACCATATAGACATGGTTTTATTGGCTATATTGGTCAGTGCATTTGTGTAAAAGTGAGGGCTGTGTCTGGGGGCCCAGGGGCCTCTGAGAGGAATAATTCTGAACAAATACGGGTATGGCAACTCATGCTACCAGTGATTGGGAGCTTTGGCAAGATTATGCTGGGTGTTGTAACTTCATGTAATTTAATTTAATTTGCCTTGGTTCAACTCGGTTTAATCTATATTTTGTTTTGTTTTTGTTTTGACATCAGCCCATTGATTTTGTGCACAGGGAAGAGAATGAGTCCTTTCAGCCACTCATGCCTCTTACACAGCAACCAGAGTAGGTCATGTCACACCATGTGACAATTATACAGGATTGGAGGGAACGAAGCGAACATAGAGAGGTGAGAATGCAAGCTTATCACCTTCACGATGATATATAAAGTAATGAGAAAACTGCTGGAATGTAACAAAATTGTTAAAATCGATTATTCAGGAATAAATGAAAGGCCATTTGCAGAGTCAAGACACAATCCATCAGAATCAACATAATTTTACAAATGATGAATTGTATTTTCATTACTTATTTGAGTTTTTAAGAATGTGACAAGCAAGCTGCGTACTGGGGATCCTGAGAGATGTAAAATCAGGACTTGCAGAACACATTGAATAAGGTGTGCACTAATGGTTAATCTGCAGAATAAGATCGCATATGGTTAGAAGTAATTTATTCGCTTGGATATAGGATTGTGAAGCAAAGAATTGCAGTGAGATGGAATAACTGGTTCATTTTCTGTTTCCAAAAAATACCATAGGGCTCAGTCCCCAGACCCCAACTAATAGCAATCAATACTATCACTTATTTGAGGGGATGGACATACTATAATCAGTTTTTCAGAAAACAGTGACTCAACTGAGAAAGTATAATGAATGGTTACGGATAGGTTGGGCCATTATTTGTCAGACGAAATGAAACGAGGAAAAGTATATGGCCGTTTTGGTCGGTGTATCAGAAGAGCTACTTACTATTCAAACAGAGGGAAACTACGAAGTGTTAAGGTACAGAGGGATCTGGTATCCTCATCCATATCGCAAAAGATACATATGCAGGTATAGCAGAGAAAGGCAACTGCAAATTTGGCATTTATTTCTGAAAGAATAGATTATAAAGCGAGGGACTTGTTGCTGCAATAATGCCAAGCATTTGTGAGACCGCAATTGAGTACTGTTTACAGTTTTGGTATCCTGATTGCAGGAAGGATGTAATTACCATGGAGGCAGATCAGAAGAGGTTTACTAGACTGATTCCAGAGAAAAGGAGTTTGTCCTCTGAAGAGAGATTGAACGTTCAGGTCTATACTCTCTGGAGTTTAGAAAAATGGGAGGAGATGTCACTGAGGTCTGGACAATGCCAAAGGTGATTGATAATGTCGATATGCATTGGGTATTTCCTCATGTGGGGAAATCTAAACAAGAGATCATAGTTTTAGGATAAGAGGAGTGGAATTAAAACAGTGATGAGAGAACTTCTCTCAGATGATTGTAAATCTGTGTAATTCAATGTTCCAGAGTGCAGTGGATGCTGGGATATTGAGTAACTGAAGGGATATGGAGAGTGGGCCGGAAAGTGGGACTGAGACCGAGATGACATCAACCGTGATTGTATTCAATGGTGGAGCAGGCTGACATCAGCCGTAATTGTATTCAATGGTGGAGCAGACTGGAGAGGCTTATATTGCTGACTGATGTTCCTCGTCCTTATTAAGCCCTTCGAATGGGGGAACACAGGACTGGGGAAGGGCTGGTTATTAAACAGAAAGCAGGCACTCCGGATAATTCAGTTATAATAATTTTTAAAGAATGTAACCAGTAGGGTCACACAGTGACCAGTGCAGGGTCTTCAACTATTTACCATCTATATCAATGATCTAGAGAAGTGGAACAAATGTACTGTAAATAAGTTTGCCAATGGAAATAATATAAGCAGGAAATTAAATTATCAATGGAAGTTATAGAGTTTGTAAATGGTTAATCAATGGATAAAAATTTGGCAGGTGGGATTTAACGTCATATATAACCTGTCATTTTCTTCCAGGAAGAACGGCAGGCAGTATGTTACTGAAATACAGAGGGATTACAGGACTTGGTGACACCGTGTGTACTGGAGGGTTCACTCTGAGCCAGTGAGACATGGCAAGTGTTGCTCCATCACCCTGCTCGCCTGCTGCCTGATGTTCCCAGTAGGCCTATTGCTCTCATCCACCAAATATATCCTCTGTCACTGAATGATGACACTGAGGTTGAGATCGGAGGGATGATGAAGCCGTCACCCACTCCTGCCTGGAAAGTTCAGGAAAAAAGAAGCTGAACAAAACTGTGACCGTAAAAGACACTGATAGCACCGCCCTCCTCCTGGTGTGAAGCTGCAGGTCATGTTGAAGGAGGTGACATGGCTCTGTGACCAACTGCTTGTTCAATCAGTGTCCCCTCAAACTCTACTCCTGGGTTAAGTGGAGCTTGGGAAGCTGTTCCTGGAAAACCCCAGGTGGATCCAGCAGATCCCTTTCTCCAGACACACGCATTGAGTGGTTTCAGAGCTTCCCCTCTCTGCAGCCTCTGCTCCATTTGTTGTTCATGTTACAGACGCAGATGCTGTTAGTTTCGTCCCCATGGTCCATTCAGAGTTGGGTCACCAAATGCACAGGTCTCCCTGAATGTCTGAGGCAGCTCATAGCACAGCCTCCCGAAAACCGTTCCCTGCTCTTCCACTCACTTTCCAATAACCGGAGTCGGTCAGAAGCCCCTCAGTTACAAGTTTGATGCTTGGTGCTTAACAATAATACGAGAGGGGCTTCCTCATGTAACTGACCGCATGATCAGCCAAGAAGGGCAAACACAGATGTTCAGTGAACAGGCACACGACAAGGTTCAAAGACGTGTCGCAAAGCTGCTGGGACCCCCTGTCCACCATGGAGCACCACATGGGACACACCAGGAAGTGAACAGCCAGAGACACACAATTTCATTGTTTCTGAGCTTCACAGTGCCAGCTCTTGATACATTAAGGATCCAAATGGGACCCACAACCGTGATGTAAAGAAAAGCATGGGCCGTGCACTTTGCACATTGTTTCTGAAATTCATAATTACGTCCCGGGGGATTCAGGGATATGTGCACCAACGGCCAGGTTAAGGTACAGAAGGACGGATATTCGTGTTATATTTGGATGATTACTTGATCAACAAGTTGAATAAATATGGTTCTTCTCAGACAAATGGGATTAGCTGGAGGAGTCAGACACTGGCGGGTCCAATGACAAGAATAAAAACATAAAATACATATGCTGACAGATCAGCTCAAATGATCGGCTTTGCCAGATACCAAATCGACCTCACAGAGTCAGACATCATAATCCAGATTAGATATCTATTCAACGTGAAGCACTGTGCAGACCAGGCTAGTGTACCGCTCAATACAACCAAGCAATCTGTACAGACTGTCCAGACCACATCAGCCCCCGGGGAGTTGTGCAGTGAATAACTCTGTAAACCTGGAGCAGTAACCCTTCCAGCATGTAGAGCTGTGTCCATCATCCCTGTGCATCGCTCAGTAATACTGAGTTTGATCACTGCCCATGTCGGGAAAATTGCAGTCCATGCTGGAAGTGACAGGATGTGCAACTCCCATCCATTTACAGCTCCATATCTTCATTGTGCCAGGAGCTTTAGAGCATCTAGTCAAGAGGAACGATGAAGCTTGCTTAAGGTTGAGGAGGCAAGGGTTAGACAGGGTTAGAAGGTTGCAATGTAACCAGGAAGGAACTGAAGAATGAAATCAGGAGAGATAAAAATGGGCATGAAAATGCCTTGGCGAGTAGGATTGAGATAAAACCTAAGACATTCTACACTTATGTGAGGAACAAGAGGATGACCAGAGTGTGTGTAGGGCTGATCAGGGATAGTGGAGGGAACTTGCGCCAGGAATCGGAGGAGATAGTGGAGGTTCTTAATGAATGTTTTGCTTCAGTTTTCATTAACGAAAGGGGCATTGCCGTTTCTGGGGACAGCATGAAACAGGCGGATATGCTCGAACAGGAGGATGTGCTGAAAGGTTTGAGAAACACACGGATAGATAGATTTCCTTGGCCAAACAGGATATGCCCTGGGATACTATAGGAAGCGAGAGAAGCATTTTGCGATGTTCTTTGCGTCTTTACAGTCCACTGGAGTCTTGCCAGATGACAGGAGGCTGGCAAAAGTTATTCCCTGGTTCAAGGAAGGGAATAGGCATAATCTTGGGAATAAGAGGCCAATCAGTCTTACGCCAGTCACGGGAAAATTATTGGAGAGGATTTGAGAGGCAGAATTTATGAATGCTTGGAAAATTATAAATGATTAGAGACAGTCAGCATGGCTTTGTGAGGAGCAGGTCATGCCTCATAGATCTTATTGAATTCCTTAAGGATGTGACAAAACACGTTGATGAATTAGAGCAGTGGATGTGGTATATATGGATTTTAACAAGGCGTTTGACAAAGTAAACCACGGTAGGCTCATTCGCAAAGTAAGGAGGCATGGCTTACAAGGAGATCTGGCTGTCTGGATGCAGAATTGTCTGGCCCACAGAAGACAGAAGGTGCTGGTAGATAGAGCAGATGCAGCCAGGAGATTGGTGACCAGCTTGGTGATCTGTTCTGGGACCTCTGCTCTTTGTGATTTTTTAAAATAAGAGTTGGATGACGAAGATGGATTCATAGGTTTGCTGATGGCACGAACTTTGGTGGAGTTGGTGGTTAGTATGGAGGGCACTTGTAGGTTGCAACAGACATTGACAGAACTGAGTTGATGAGTGACAGATCGAGATAAAACTGGAACAGCGGGATCTTGGGGTCCATATCTATGGATGCTCAAAGTTGCCATCTAGTTGTTGCTTTTGTGTAGAAGACGTATGATGTGTAGGCTTTCACAGCCGGGGAGATCAGTTTCAGAGCTGTGAGGTTATACTGCAGCTCTATAATCCCACTGTTTAACTCACTGTGATAAAGTTAAATGCTGTTCTGCATTGAGAGCTTGCAAGTACTTGTCATATCACTAGCTAATATTTTCAGCGTGTACTGGACAATTTAAACTAGAACATAGAACATAGAAAAATACAGCGCAGGAACAGGCCCTTTGGCCCTCGATTTTGCACTGATCCATGCCCACCTAACCTATACTAGCCCACTATCCTCCATATGCCTATCCAATGCCTGTTTAAATGCCCATAAAGAGGGAGAGTCCACCACTGCTAGTGGCAGGGTATTTCAGGAACTCACGTCTCGCTGAGTAAAGAATCTACCCCTAACATCTGTCCTACACCTACCACCCCTTAATATAAAGCTATGCCCCGTCGTAATAGCTGACTCCATACGTGGAAAAAGGTTCTCATAGTCAACCCTATCTAAACCCCTAATCATCTGAAACATTTGGCTGTGAAACAGAAATGAGGTTAAAAATAATGACTGCAGATGCTGGAAAGTAAATACTGGATTAGTGGTGCTGGAAGAGCACAGCAGTTCAGGCAGCATCCAACGAGCAGCGAAATCGACGTTTCGGGCAAAAGCCCTTCATCAGGAAACAGATATGTTGAGCTTTGGTTGCTCTTTTGACAACTGTTCGAATTTAAACAATCAAGTTGAAATTCTGACACACTGTACTAAACCCAATCAATTTTAAATTTATTGTTTTGCCAGCATCAAACCAATGAGATGAGCTGATAGTGAGGGAATAAAGAGGCACGCATTTTGAAAGTTAGACAGAGAGTAAACTATCATTGTGCGAGTCTGCCATGAACAACATTCTCTGTGCAAGATACCTTTTTTTCACGAAAGACCCTTGCATTAAAAGACAGAACATGACCCAGGGAGATATTTAGTGGAAAGAAGGAGGGCATTGGAGACAACAACCACTGTCTGGTTTATGTAATTTTCATACAGTTTTTCTTTATTTGGAAGAGTATATTGTCAAAGGTGGAGGAAGATAACAAACAGTTCAGAGAAAGGGAAGATTAGAGTTGGGAAAACTGTTGTTGTCAATGTTAACTTTTAGAATTAAGGAATACATTGATATTATTTTCTATTAAGTAGTGGAATTTGCGAGCTCTCTACACTCGACTTTAACAGATTCTGAGCGAGGTGAGCTTTTCTCAGTGTTTAGTTTAATTAGCAGAAGGGTTCATCGCCGTGTCATAACACCACACTTGTAATACCGTGTTCTAGTCACCTCATTAAGGGAATGAGGTGGAAGCTATAGACATGGCGCAGAGAATTACCTATGGAACAGCAGAAAGATTGACACAAGCCACCTCAAAGTGAGTGAAATATTGAGAAAGTCACCACGTGAAAAATAAACACTGGCAGATTCCAATGTGCATAAGGCAGTGGGTGGAGTGCGTCTGCATTGATGACTGGGTATCTGTGTTTATGTGTGTGTGTGTGTGTGTGTGTGTGTGTGCATCTGTGTATCGGTATGTGTTTTTGTGTGCCTGTATTAGTATATGTGCTATCAGTCTCCGTGTGTGGCTATGCATCTATATTTATATCTCTGTGTCTCTGCATATCTGATTTTGTCTCTGTGTATCTGTGTTTCTGCATTTATCGCTGTGTTTATCTGCATGTCTGTATTTCTCTCTGTGCGTATCTGCGTGCCTGTATTTACGTCTGTGTGCATCTGCATGTCTGTATTCGTCACTGTGTGTATCTGACTGTCTGGATTTACCTCTGTGTGTATCTGCGTGTCTGCATTCATCTCTGTGTATATCTGTGTGTCTCTATTCGTCTCTGTGTGTATCTGCGTATCTCTGTATGTATCAGCGCGTCTGTTTTTGTCTCTGTGTGTGTCAGTTTAAATCTGTGTTCAACTCGGTGTGTATAAGTGTATCTGTATTCGTCTCTGTTGGTATCTGCGTGACTTTATTCGTCTCCATATGTGTCTATATTTGTCGTTCTGTGTATCTGCGTGTCTATATTTGTCTTTCTGTGTATCTGTGTCTGTATTCGTCTCTGTGTGCATCTGCATGTCTGCATTCATCTCTGAATATGCGTGTCTGTATTCATCTCTATGTGTATCTGCGTTCCTGTATTCATCTGTGTGTATCATTAAATTCGTCTCTGTGTGTAGCTGCGAGTCTGTATGAGTATCTGCGCATCTGTGTTTGTCTCTGTGTGTATCTATGTGTCTGTTTTCATCTCTGTGTGTATCCGTGTGTCTGTATTTGTCTCTGTGGGCATCTGTGTGACTATTCGTCTCTGTGAGTATCGGCGTGTCTCTGTGTGTATCTGCGTATTTGTGTTTGTCTCTGTGTGTAGCTGCGTGTCTGTATTCATCTTGCGTGTATCTGTGTGTCTCTATCCGTCTCTCTGTGTATCTGCATGTCTTTGTGTGTCTGTGCGTGTCTGCATCCTTTTCTGTGCATCTGCGTGTCTCTCTGTATCTGCGTGTTTGTGTTTGTCTCTGTGTGTATCTGCGTGTCTGTATTAATCTTGCGTGTATCTGTGTGTCTCTATCCGTCTCTCTGTGTATCTGCGTCTCTCTGTGTCTGTGCGTGTCTGCATCCATCTCTGTGTGCATCTGCGTGTCTGCATTCATGTATGTATCTGCGTGTGTGTATTCGTCTTTATCTCTTTCTGCATGCCTGTATTCATATCTGTATCTTCATGTGTGTTCGTCTCTATGTCTATCTGCATGCCTGTATTCATGTGTGAGTGTCTGTGTGTTTGTATTCATCGCTGTGTATCTGCGCGCCTGTGTTTGTCTCTGTGTTTATCTGTGTGTCTGTGTTCATCTCTGTGTGCATCCTTGTGTCTGTATTCATTCTTGTGGGCATCTGTGCGAGTCTATTCGTCTTTGTGTGTATCTGCGTGTCCGTATTTGTCTCTGTGTGTATCTGCGTGCCTGTATTCATCTCTGCTGTGTATCTGCATGTCTGTATTTGTCTCTGTGTGTATCTGTGTGCCTGTATTTGTTTCTGTGTGTCCCTGCACGTCTGTGTTTGTCTCTGTGTGCGCCTGTGCATCTGTATTCATCTTTGTGTGCCTGTATTTGTCTCTTTGTGTATTTGTGTGTCTGTTTTCATCTCTGTATTTTGTCTGCATGACTATATTCGTCTCTGTGTGTATCTGTGTGTCCTTGTGCACAGCGGATCTGTCAGCCTCTCTGGTGTTTAAAGTGATGCAATGTCCCCCTCTGCTGGCCTTCACACTCCTCTGAGTTGACAGCACCGCAGGGTGACAACCATCAGGGGATTCAGTCTGGGAGGGAGTGGGAGGGAGGTAGCTCATAGCGCCATCCAAACTGATAGAACCATCTGCACACGCACACACACCCACAGTTTGGTATATGGAGGATTGTAATTGTACTGAGGACCCTTCGAGTGGAGAATGTTCATGTGAACTAATGCCGATGCTCGCTCTGCAATGTGGAAGTGATTTGTCTTTGAAGATTATTCATGACCCAGAGTGCCCAAATGAAAAAGTATTTCCACCGCACATGCTTCCAAGCAAGGTTGACGGAACCAGTTGTAAGTTGATGCAATGAATATATTGCACGTTCATTATCTTGAAATGATTTATGATGCACTCCTACAAATGATAAATGAGAAAAGATTGAAATGTTCTGAGATTGACACAGTGTTGGTGGTAATATCTCAGTAACGATATCGCTAGGTATCAGATGAAACTGTTCTGTACTTCCAATGACGTTATTAGAAAAACCAAACAGCGATGCAATGTGAGAGATTGACAGTATTTGATGTCCTCTGAAAGAAACAAAAAAACTGACACTAGTGCAAAGGCATGGGGAGGCGAACAGAGGGTGGCATTATATAACTTAAAACTTAACAGGGACAGACGTAGGGCTGTGGAGGGTGGTGAGGAGTTGATCGCAATTTAAATGGATTTATCCCAAAAAACGGCAAGACCTCGTCTCACAGAGATACACACAAACATACACAGACACTTTAAACACACAACACATATTCATACAGATATGGACACACAAACAAACACATGCACACTCCTGCACATAGTTTCTTTAAGATAGAGATGAATAAACTTCTCATTAATTCGGGAACTAATGATCATTTGGCGAAGGCAGGAGAATGTCGGTGAGAAACAGTTCAGCTGTGATCAAATGGCACAGCAGATCCAATCGGCTAAGTGGCCTGATTCTGCTCCATGTTCCCATTTTCAGGAGAGTTTCGCTATCAAAGGTTGAGTTTGAATGCAGATTACACGTAGGATTCTTGGCTGTGTAGAGGACCAAAGGGATCTTGGGGTCCACGTCCGTAGATCCCTCAAAGTTGCCAAAGCCCTCAAGGTGATAGGGCTGTTGAGAATGTGTATGATGTGTTGGTTTTCATAAACTGGGGGATTGAGTTTCGAGCTGTGAGGTTTTGCTGCAGCTCCATAAAGGCCTGGTTAGACCACAATTGGAATATTGTGTTGAGTTCTGTTCGCCCCATTAAAGGAAGGATGTGGAAGCTTTAGAGAGGGTGCAGATGGGAGTTAGCAGAATATTGCCTGTTCAGTAGGGCATGTCTTATGAAGAAGGTTTGAGGGAGCTTTAGCTTTTCTCATTAGAGCAAAGAAGGATGAACGGTGAATTGATAGAGGTGTGCAAGATGATGAGTGGCACAGATAGGATGGATAACTAGAGTCTTTTTCATAGGGTGGAAATGGCTAACACGAGGGAAACATAATTTTAATGTGATTGGAGGAAGGTTTTGGGGAGATGTCAGAGGCAGGTTATTTACACAGGTAGTGATAGGTGCGTGGAATGCACTGCCAGCACTGGTAGTAGAATCAGCTACATTAGAGATATTCAAGTAACTCTTGGATAGGCACAAAGATGACAATAGGATGAAGGCTCTGAAGTTTAGTTTAATCTTAGAGTAGGATAAAAGGTCAGCACACCATTGAGGGCTCAAGGGCTCTTACTGTGCTGTACTGATCAATGTTCGCTGTTCTAATTTCTTGAACTCTTGCGAAAATATTATACCTGGAATTCCTTTAACATCAGTGGAGGTTAATCTGGTCAGTGTTTGATTGTCGAAGGTTAATGAAAATTTGGGGAGGTTTCAGGGGCTGAATGGTCTATATCTGTTCCTAACTGTTGTGTCCTTGGTTTGAGAGGAAACCATTTTGAGAATAAGGGCATTCCTATTTCAGACTGGGAAAGGGATGTTCCTTTCTCTTTAGGATTGTGTGTTCTGTGGTCTTCTCATTCCCAAGGAGCAGTGAAGACTGGGTTACGGAAAACACTCAAGGCAGAGTTATATAGATCTTTGATGAACAAGAGAATCAATGTTTATTATGAACAGATAGGAAAGGGATGTTTAGTTATAATCACATCAACAATGAACATTCTGAATTGTGCAGCAGACTCGAGGGGCTGAATGGCCACTTGCTGATCTTGCTTCATGTGTTGTTCACTCACTGAACCCCGCGATGCTGTTACTGAAGGTGAGGAAGATCGCATTCATCCATTCAGGATCGATTCAATGAGACATGAGGAGACCTTTCTGCTCCTCTAATGATTTACACAGGATTAGGATGAAGTTTTTCAGCCATTTCAGTACATTACGCAGCACAACAGGAGTTCACACCTACTTTCTAGGTTGGTACACAAAAACAGGGGAGCCCTGGGTAACTATCAGAAAATAGATAGTCGGGAGAAATGTTTATTTTCGGGTTGGAAATCTTTAACTTGGTGAAGTGCCTCAGAGATTAGTGCAACATCAAAAGCTATGTAGAATCTGTCAATGATTTGCGTGTGGGAACTGATTGGATGGAACTCAATTGGCTCAACCACTAAGATAATCATTCGATAAGATGTCAAGTGGAGGTAGAGAGTCTGTAGTGTGATACAGA
Source organism: Chiloscyllium punctatum (assembly GCF_047496795.1). Taxonomy (NCBI): domain Eukaryota; kingdom Metazoa; phylum Chordata; class Chondrichthyes; order Orectolobiformes; family Hemiscylliidae; genus Chiloscyllium; species Chiloscyllium punctatum. Next base: position 19,217,108 of record NC_092769.1, read on the forward strand.
CAGGGAAGGTTAGTGTGCAAACCTTCAGCAGAAACAGGATAACATGGGCTACCGACGTTTGTGCTGTGGCAGAAGGGGAAAACAACAGTAAACTAATTAAAAGAAGAGAGAGCACAAAACTCAGTTGTACAAAGGCATTTGTTCACCCTGGTATATACATCACACGGGGTTATTATGCATATGCAGCAAGTAATTAGGAAGGTCGATTGAACACTTCAGGGTTGAGAACCAGAGGCGTTCATAAGATATTGAGTAGAGTGTATCTGATGCATAGCCTATGGACATTTTCTCTGGTATGGGAGTCTAGAACTGAGGATTCAAATTTAAGAAAACAACATGTCTATGTTATATACTCTTTCCATAGTATAAGAAAACAAGTACTATGAAGACATGATTTTATTGGACAAAAATATATTTATTCCTGTTCCAGGAATAAATCCTGCTTGTGTGAGCAGAACAACCTCAGAGTCAGAATAACATTTAATTATTTTACTTTTGTCTTGAGTTTAACTATTGCGTGGTCAAAGCTCTTTCAAGCTGATACTTTGCAAAGGTTTATTTTCCTGCTTGTCTTTAGGCATGAGTATGCATGTGTCTGTGTGCACCTGTGTGTGTGACACTGTGCGTGTCTTAGTGTGTGTGTCTGTGTGTATGCACAGACTGCATCTCAGTATGCATTGATAGATAAATATTAATGTACAGATTTGCCCAAACAGTTTGCCATGTATTTTTTCATCTTAGCTTTGAGTAACTTTGCTATGGTGAATTATTTTTGCAAATGTAAGATATCGAAATGTCTTGTCCCCAGCAAAGAACCTGACTTAGTCTGAGACCTATATCATTGGTCATATCACCAACCGAGCTACATTTAAAATTTATCATGATCAATGGAGGAACGGGACTAGAAAATGAAACAGTGGTCCGTCCAGCCCCAGTCTGAACATGGAAGTGGAGAATTTCACAAAAGTATGTTTGTGTGGGAATGCTGTTCCCCAGAAGATTGTGGTGCCTGTGTGTTTGCATTTAGTCAAAGCAATGGCAGTCAGATATTGGACAGTAAAGGACAATGAACTACAGATATGGAAGTGGGGCTGAGAACACATCCAGATCAGCCACGATCTTACTGCCTAGTTGAGAAGGCTTAATGTGTCTAATGACACACTCCTACTCCTCAGCCCTACGTCCCTATGTTCCATTCAGTTCCTCAAAACTGCAAGACAGGAGCGTTTGGAGTTCATTTACTCCGATAACCTGGTGCACAGAAACCGAGGAGACCATTCACTGACTGAAGACTCGAGAGTATAGCGCTGTAAAAGCACAGCAGTTCAGGCAGCATCCAACGAGCAGGAGAATCGCCGTTTCTGAGCATATACTTCTGCGCTAAACGTGGTTTCAACAGAATACAAGGACGCCATTCGATCGATTGAAACTATTGGACAAGAATAGGGATAGCCCGTTCAGACCCTCCTGCCTATTACACAAGGAGTGAAGGAGTGTAGTCAGCACATCAAGATGTTAAACAGGAACCGGAGTCGCCAAGTCAGGTCCTTGAGCTGCTTCCAGATGACCAGGACGTGGCCATTCAGCCTATCGAACTACGTATACATAAATAGGAAAACGTCTTTGATGCCCCAACATGACAAATAGTGAAGCAGAGTCTACTCATATAGACTGCTCTATGTTGTTCCACCTTGTTCCTTTGCTCGTGGTGTATATGTGTCACTTTAACTGGTTTGCTGAACGTGAGAGGGAAAAGTGAGAAGTGAAATGTTTGTGCGAAGTCTCAAGGAAATGCCTTCTATCTCCGAGAAGACATTATTGTACTCCTATAGAGGACAGAAGGTGGTGGGAATATCGAACTATTTCAGGAGTAAGGCATTAAGGCTTCTGATAGATTTATGAACATTGCAGAGACACATGCCAACTGCACATTGAGACAGTGAGAATTCATTCAGAGCCTGGAGCTCCCTCTCAACCAACATGGGGTGTCCACACTGGTACGTGAACTACTGGGAATTACATATCATGGGGAAAATGCAATTTCTCACAAAATCACCATCTTTTTTCCGGACATAATAAATGTTAGTCCATAATCCTCAAGTTTAAATGTAATTGCATGTTATTCTCTTGAAGTGCTACGGATTTTGCTGGGTTATACTCTTATACCTTTTATCAGTTAATTATCGTTTACACAATGTAATTCTATAATTTACTTGCAAAGGTGCAAACATCTAATAAGATTTTGTATGCCGTTTCTTTTTTAGGTTTTTTGTAGCCTTAGCCCAAAAGTAAATGTTTTGTTTACTGAACAGCCTTGGGCAACTGTCTGTGTGGCGTTTGCACATTGTCGCCGTGTCTGCGTGGGTTTCCTCTGGGTGCTACGGTTTCCTCCCAGAGTCCAAAGATATGCAGGTTAGGTGAATTGGCCATGCTAAATTGCCCACAGTGTCGGGGGTGAATCGAGGGTAGAGGAATGGATCTAGGTGGGTTACAGTTCGGAGGGTCGATGTGGACTTGTTGAGCCGAAGGGCCTGTTTCCATACTGTAGGAATCTAAAAAAAACATGTTTATCGGGATTCAAGGGTCAGACACAGTATGTATTTTTCATTGGCTAAGAAACAGAAGGGAATAGAAGACAGTGACTGTGGAGACTGATGAGGAGTAAAGTGGCATCCCCCCGTCCCCAATGTCTTCTTGACAGAGAGAATAAAATCAAATGTAGAGAAAGAAACAGATATATTCGGAAGAAGGAATAGCAAGTGACAGTGTAAATGAAACAGGATAATTTGAAATGGAATGGCCGAACAATGATTGATCTGTGTTTGTGAGAGAGAGTGTGTGTGTGTCAGTGTGTGTGTGAGTGTGTGTGTGTCTGCGTGTTTGTGAGTGTGTGCGTGTCTGTGTGTGGGAGTGAGTGTGTGTGCCTGTCTGTGTGTGTGAGTGTGTGTGTGAGTGAGTGTGTGTGTGTCTGTGTGAGTGTGTGTGTGTCTGTATGTGTGCGTGTGTGTGTCTGTGTGTGTGAAAGTGTGCGTGCCTGTGTGTGTGAGTGAGTGTGTGTCTGTGTGTGTCTGTGTGAGTGTGTCTGTGTGACTGTGTGTGTGTCTGTATGTGTACCTGTGATTGAGAGAGTGTGTGTATCTGTGTATGTGTGTCTCTGTGTGTGTGAGTGTCAGGGTATAGAGGTGTGTATACTGACCTCAGTAAGGAGAAGGCGCTGGGGTGGATGAAGTTGAATCAATCAGCGAGACCAGTTGGGCAACAGCTCGTGGTTCTAAAGAGATATCGAAGGTGATTGTAGAGGCATTGCTGGTGATCTTTCAGGAAACTTTGGAGTGAGGGAGGACTGGTAAATGTAACCTCCCCATTTAAGGAGAGAGGGACACAGAAGACAGGAAATTATAGAAGGACTTATTGGATCTATGGGTTTATGAATAGATGTGTGGAGCATAAGAACAAGGAAGTTGTGAAGCATATTGGAAATGGTGTGGTTAAGCTACAGCATAACAAGAGCTACAATTACAATGCCATTGCGAACAGCAGTGATGAAAGTACGGTTAAAACAAAGGAAATCAGTTCGAAGCAGACAGGAGCATTAGTGACAAAAAAACTGTTTCCTAGATCCTTTTGTGAGAATGTTGAGATAAGCTTGTCAGTAAACAGACAAGGAATGTATAAAAAGCACAATAAAATCTGTTGCTGAGAAGGTCTCAACGTGCAACTATGTAGCCAATACCTATGAATCTGAAAAAGCACAGCAAGTGAGACAGCATCCTAGGAGGAGGAATGTCAATGTTTCAGGCTGAAAGACTTCATCAGGATTGGGGTGGGGGAAGGAGATCCGGGAAGTACATAGAGGGAGGGACGAGGAGCTGGTGGAAGGCTAGGTGGGATAGCGATAGGGGGATGCAGGCAGGGAATTATTGTGATTGCTCAGTGGGAAGGATGCAACAGATATGCGAATGGGAAGATGCACAGCTTTGGTGAGGTCAGGGAAAGGGGACATGGGGTAAAGCTGTTGATCGAGAGATTTTGAAGCCAGTGAAGACAATATTAAGCTGTAAGGTCTCCAGCTGAAATATCAAGTTGTGTTCCCCAGTTTCTGTTTGACCTCACTCTGACAGTGGAGGAGGCCTGTCGCCGGATGAGCAAGGGGAGGGGAGTGATTGAAATGGATAGCAACTGGAATGCTGAATTTGTTAAAGCATGCAGAGAGCCGATGCTCCATAATTATGTCCGTGAGTCTCCCTTTGGTCTCCACAACATAGAGGAGACAACGTTGGGATTTGGAGATGAGCTCGGTAGGCCAGGATCAGGCTCTGTATGGAGCATTAGTGCTCTGTACGAAACAACCAACACGACTTTCCAGTTACCATTCATTTTAATTCCCACTCCCACTCGCCCGGCAACATGCCCATCCTGAGCCAGACCACTATCAGAGATACACCACCTGAGAGTTTACCTTTGAAGCTGATAGCCCAATGGCCTCAATATTGACTGAAGCCGATTCAAAAACCCTCCGGCTGCCACCTTATCCCATGTCCCTTTTCCCTGACCAGACCCACCCATATCTGATCCACCCTTCCCACTGACCAATCACAGTAACCTCATGCCTGCATGTACCTACCACCACCATACCTACCCGCCGCCCTTCCATATCCCATCACTCCATTTCTAGGCTCCCCTCCCCCTCACCCGTCCTGACGAAAGGTCCACGATCAAAATATTGCCTTTGCTGCTCCTCTGATTCTGTCTGGTCTGCTGTGTTTATCCAGCTCCAAGTATATTAACTCTGGCCTCCCGCACCTATAGTACTTCCTCTCTCCAAGCTGTGGAACTAGGTGGTCTAAATATAAGAAAAAATAAATTTGGACATTTGAAGAAATGGCGGACACATCTGTTATTTCTTAACAACCCAATACACATGTTCCAGAAGAAGCAGCATTTCATTTGTACTCTTTCAATCCAGTCTCCTGTCATTGCTACTCACAATGCAGTCTCCTTTATATTGGGGAGACCAAACAGAAACTGTATTGAGGAACACTCCCACTCTGTCTGTGGGAATAACCCTGACCTTCTCATTGCTTCCCATTTCAAAAACTTACCTTACTCACATGCAAACATTTTAGTCCTGGGTTGCTGTAATGCTCCAATGAAGCAAAACCCAAGCTCGAATAACATCTCACTTTAGACGTTGGAACGTTCTATCCTGATGGAAGTTTTATTCAATTCCATACTTGCACAGCCTGACCACATTATGGCTGGTCTCCATTCTTCACACATTCTTTCTCCTGGTCTCTCAATGAACTTGCCCTATTTGTGAATCGTTTGTCTTGCAGTTAATTAACGAACCCATTTCCCCCTTCACATCTAATTAATACTCATTTTACATTTGATTCTCTTTTACCAGAAATAAAAGTCAATTTGTCAGTGGCATTGCTCCTCTACATCATCTTGTTTCCCGTTACCCCTCCTCTACTGCGGTCAAGGGATTTAAAAGCACATTTTTCAATCCTTTTCTGTTCTGAAGAGGAGTCACACTTGAAAAGATTCAAGAAAAACCTTCTCTCCATTGTTGTAATGTTCCAGTCCGCTATTCTCAGATTCAGATCTGTCCTCTCTCTGTGTACGCAGCTGTTGATCTCTGTTACTGTTGGAGCTGATGCATCTGCTCCTACACTGGGATAGCGCACTGAATGAAGCCCTTCACCAATAGGAGAGGGAAACCCTCCAGTGACACAGTTACATTGCATGGAGACTGACATTAATCACAGTCACTGAGCAAACAGTCCCAGCTTTTAATCCAGCACATTCAGTTCAGAATATAACTGGACTCGACTACATGTCGACATTGCTGGCTATTGGTCAAATCTCACATCACCAATTGCTCTAGTGATGTCAGTTGTGAGGGAGAAAGATGAATGCTATCTTTTCGTAGGCTAGATGATTCTGCTGTTACCATCTGTCCCCAAATCCCTCCACCCACCAAAATAAACACAATCAGGATATTGCTTCTGTGCGGATCTCTCCTCCACGGGAACAACCGCCAGCCAAAACACTGTCACTGGGCACAGTCGCCTTGAACATAGACAGGAAGTTTGGACTTCTCTGAATGTTCCTCTCACTGCTCTAATAAGGCAACTAGGGAATATGCTTCAGTAATTTATTTATACAAATTGACAAACTTCTAAATGCAGTTTTATTTGTGTAAGACCGTACTTTTTTACGCATTTTGGCCTCAGTCGACACCAAAAGTGATAATTACAATGAACTTATTCATTAAGACTTATGAATTAATGAGTCAGGTTCGGATGATCATGACATTCGCTGGGAGATAGGACGGAATGGGATAGTGGCTGTGGAGACTGCTTGGAGGGGGGGGGGGTACAATGATATTCCCCAGTCATCATCACTCTTTCTTCCAAACAGAATTAAATCTAATGCACAACAAGGAAACTGCCAACATTTGAGAGATGCAATGCTGAATGACAATGTGAACTGAACAGGATCATTTTAAATGTGATAAAGTGAGCTTTATCTAATATACACACCACTTAATCATTGGGAATACAGTTCGATTAGGATCACTGGACCAGAAACATTAACTTTGATTTCTCTTCACAGATATTGCCAGACCAGCTGAGCTTGCCCTCTAAGGTCTGCTTTTTTTTTTTGGTTTGAGCTTGATCATATTGTTCATATCCGGCAGGATACTTAAAAATAAAAGCAGACACTAATTACAAAATGTGGAGGGCTATGGGGACAGTGCAGGAGACTAACAGTAGAGATATAGTCGTTCCAAACTGGAAGAGACAATGGGCTGAGTTTCCCCCACTTTTGCTGTAAATAAGACAAACGAGTTCAACGAAGGACACAGAGTGCTCCACCATCAATAATTTATTCCTGTTATCTCATGAAATTTCTGCTGCCTCTAAAATGTCTTTTCAAACAAAGTGGAGTTCCTGAGATTTACAGGATATTCAGAAAAATATTCTTTTTTCCTTTGAATCTTAAAGAAGCAACAGATTTCGGCTGTAACACAGGTGTCACAGACACACCAGCTATAACAGGAACAGGAAAGGACTACATTGTCCACATATAACCGAATTCAGCATGTAGCCCTGTCAAAAAACATGAAATATAGTGATACAGAAACATGAAAAACAAATTAAAAAATGGTGAAGAAGCGCCACAGATGAGGAAGTATCTGCAGAGATAAAGAAAGTGAACATATCGAATATGATGTAACCCTGTTCTGAAAAAGTCATATTGGAATCAAAGGTTAATTCTAAGTATCTCTGCTCAGAGGGTGCCAGACCTGCTGAGCTACCCTCTATCGATTTTTTCTTTTTTTTCTGAACCGTGACAAATTGACTGATCTGAACGATATAAGCAAAGCTGCTATCTGAGTTGAATCTCCAGTAATTTGTAACCAAAAGAGAAAATGCTTGAAAATCTCAGCAGGTCTGGCAGCATCCGTAATGAGAGAAAAAAGCTGACGTAACGAGTCTAACTGCGTCTGTACAGAGAAATCAGAATTAACATTTCTATTTCAGTGGCACTTCCTCAGAACGGATGTTAGCCCTGAAAATGTTGATTAATATACAGAAGAGGCTGAATAGCTGTAAATGGAGACTGTTAATAGCTAACAATAGGGGGTGAGTACTAGGCCTGGGGTATGGGTCGGGGGCTTTGAGGAGTCCAGTCCGAAAATTATTGAACATTATTTTGAGTCTGAATTGCTGCAGGTGCCGTGCATGGAAAATGGGGTGTTGTTCATCCAGCTTGCGTGGAAATGTCCTGGAATACTGCTAGGTGGGGGCGAGTGGGTGGGAATCTCCAGATGAAATGTTGTCAGATTTAGTTAATAAAATGGCCTGATATGCCATGGCAGGGTTATGCAGGTGATATGTGGAAGTATCCGAGAGCTGGCACTCAGCCTCTGAAATGGAGAGGTGAGTTCACCAGACTACAGCAGCATCACCCTTATCGACACAGGCTGATTAACACAGTCAGGGGTGGATCGAAGCATACAGCTTATAGACTGTTCAGAGGGTGATAGGTGACCAGTGATACGTGGGATAGGGTGAGGGGGATGCAGAGAAATTAAAACAACCAGTGTCACATTGAAAGTTCTCAAAGAACAGATTGAGTCAAAGTAAACACCAGAGGAATGGGTGCAGGTGGAGGGAGAGTGTTGTAGCTGGGGGAAGGGTCTTTGGGATGGAGAGTGGACTCTTGCCCAAACAACTGGACACCGAGGAGAAGACAGTGGAAGAGGAGTTCAACATTATGTCGTTCCTGCAATTCATTAAAGGGGGCGCAGAAGGATAAAGCTGAGAACTTTGCAGAGTACAGAACATTCAGCATTACAGCGTGGCAGTTTAGGAGGGATGGTGAATACACGACAGGAGGTGGGCTTGGGGGAGGGGATGGTCTCAGAGCGCAAGGCATGGGTGGGGTGACAGGTTCCAGAAGCTCATAGGCATCTCTAAGTTATTCCACCTTGTAGTCCTCGTATAGCCGGCGAGCACAGCGAATGAGCTGGAGAATGATGTAAAATTGTGGAATGGTGCAACCTTGAGTCAATTTGATGAGATGCTGTGGGCAGAGAAAATATTGATCTCAGTGGCACTGACATCGCACGATCAGTCCACAGAAAGTAATTGAAAATTATCGTTATCTTATTGGAATTCTCTGATTTCATTGGGGTGAAACTCAACCAGCAAGGTCTTACTTTTCTGACACTTTAGACCAAACTGTGAAAACAAATGATGTTATTAATAAGACAAATCCATCCATGGTTTTGGATTGCAGTAGCAAAGGCAGAGTTTATTTGTCATTCCCAATAGCTCTAGGGAAGGTTTCATTGTTCATTGAGGAAATTACCAGCACAGAATTTCCTCTGATTCCCGTTAACCACAGTGTTCTGAGGGTTAATGATGCTACATGAGTCAAATATTACTTAGTTGCGAGGCAAGTTACTCTGATCTCACCTCTAATGGCATTGGAAAATCAGTTAAAATGGTAAAGAGCAAAATGATAGTACACGGCTTATTTGATCAATGTGGTCACTGTCCTGACAACGTTTAAGGAAAAACTGATGCATGGTCGTCTGATTCTGAGGTGAGGTTTGTCCTATTTGTGATGAGGCTGGTTTGGTTAAGCGTGTGACACAGAGACAGAAATAACGTTCCACTCTGTATAGAGAACAGAACCATCATGTTTACGGTGCATTGGACGGTGACAGACACACACTATTGTCTGTTCCTATTTGACATTGATCATCCCAATCTCATCATTCACTGATGAACAATAGCAGCACAGAAGCCAGCAGTTCCCATCACCCCTGTTGGAAAGCAAACAGGGAAAGGAAGGGCCAGTGGAAGTGGGAGTAACTAGGGAAGTGGTGTAACTTACAGTGGGAGTGGGAGAAGAAAGATGTGAAGAGAAATCATTAATGGAAGAGTATGTAGCTGCAGATGGGGAGGTGCAAGGGAAGTAGGAGTGTAAGAAAAGAGTCAGAAGGCCGAGGAAGAGTGGCTAATGAAGTTTTAGTGACTGGGAAAAACTTGCTTTAGCAAATGTGAGGTTGGGTGAAAAATATCACCATTCAGGAAAATTGGGATCTGGTTCCATTGAAAATTAAGATTTGATGTACTTCATTTTCTATACTTGATTCTTGATCAGATTGCACATTCACTCTGTATTTTTGTATCTCCATCAAGTGCGGATTAAATTTTTTCCCCCGAGCATGGTATCCCAACATTTTTGAATTTTTTAACAATATGTATTTGCTTCCAATTCAAGGTAGACATGAGAACATGATTTGATCTCCTGCAGTTTGCCCATAACGTAGAATTAAATTGAATAGTTATCCTCATCACATTCACTGATTCAAGCATTGACTCAGTATCCATCCTGCAGATGAAAAACTTCTTCAGCTCTGACTATTGATACAAAGAACAGTGCCACACAAATGGCTTATGTTCCAGTGCAAGGGGCCAAACCCTAGTTCATCTTAAATTAGGTACACGCTTTATGAATAAGACATGCTAAGGGGCAGAGTCAAAAAGGTGAATTCAATTCTGTGTCGAAAATGCTATTAGCAGTTCCCTCATAATAGGTGTTAACTAAATCACTATGTAAATTCCCCAAAATAAGAATAGCAAGAGACTGGAATTCCTAATTCCTCTTCTGTGAATAACATCTGGAGAACAGGAAGGAAATCAAGGTTTGTTTGTGATATTCATAAATGATGATGGTGAGAATGTGGAAGATGGGGGCAGTGGAATGATAACGAATGTTGGGGATGACACAAAGATTAGCTGGGTGGTTCACAGTGAAGTGGAAAGGGTTAGGCTACAGGACGATATAAACAGATGATTTCTATATCCAGATTAATATCCGATGAAGTTTAACACTGTTAATTCAGATTTTCATCGTCTCACATTTATCAAGACAAATGAGTACTCAAACTGTGAATTGCAAGGGCTAAATTTGCTCCTTTTTTCATTGCAGCAGGGAAGGTTGAGGAGGAAACCTGGTACAGGTGAACAAGAGCAGAAGGGGAAAGGAAATGATGAGCAGACAGCAGCTGTTTCCCTTACTCGAAGGGTCAAAAACAAAGGGATATATACTTAAAGTGAAAGGCAGGGGATTGAGAGAGGATTTGTGAGTCTGTTTTGAACTGGGAGGGTGGCACAGACAGAGAATATAAAATTCCTACAGTGTGGAAATAGGCACTTTGGTCCAACACATCCACACTGACCCTCCAAAGAATAGCTCACACAAACACGTTCCTCCTATATTTACCCCTGACCTACACATCCCTGAACACAATGGGCAATTAAGCACGGCCAATTCACCTAACCTGCCCATCTATGGATTGTGGGAGGAAAACGGAATACCTGGAGGAAACCACGCAGACATGTGGAGAATGTGCAAAATCCATACAGGCAGTCACCCGAAGCTGGAATCAATCCTGGGTCCCCGCGCTCGAAGGCAGGAGTTCTAACCACTGAGCCACTGTTCTGCCCCTGGTGACATGTGTTTGGAGTGCATTTCCTCAGCGGGTGATGGAGCAGATAATCTCACAAATGTTTCAAAAAGCCTTTGGATATACCCTTGGTGATGCAGGCTCGCATTTTCATTCAATGATTCTATGTGGTGGCAGCCATGAACACTGATATATTCTGAAGCAATAGCTAATGGCAGTTCCTGGTTTGTTCCATTGACTGTACTCAGTGAGTGAACCTCCAGTGAAGTGCTGGTGTTATCTGCCACATTCTATTGAAGTGTTTCGGTTTCCTTGCGTTGGTCATGTAAATTCCTCTGTCCATGATGTCATTTCCGGCCCTATTCGTCAGAGGGTGGGAGATGACATCAAAATTGATGTGTTTATTGATGGAGTTCCGGTTGAAATGCCATGTTTCTAGGAATTCTTGTGCTTGTGTCTGTTTGGCCTGTCCTAGAATGAATATACAGACCTAGTCAAAGTGGCGTATTTCCTCATCAGTACGTAAGAAATTAGTATTGGGATCCTGTATTTTCTGGCTAGTTGATGTTCATATATCCTGGTGACTAGTTTTCTGCTTGTTTTCCGTTGTAGTGTTTGTTATAGTTCTTGCAAGGCTTATTGTTCCTGGAGCAGAACAGAGTTTATGAGTTTATTGCGGTGCTCAAAAGTATGAATAAACTGTCAGAGTGAAAAATAGTACTTTATTAGTTGGCATTATAGCACCAAAGAATTCTAATTTCAAGGTTATATGCAAAAGTGCGAGGAGTGAAATAAGGAAAAGTGTTTTTATTTAGAGAATTGTTACAAATTGGACTTGACTGACTGGGAAAGTTGTCAATGAAGATTCAAAAGAGAACTGGATATATAGAACATAGAACATAGAACAATACAGCACAGAACAGGCCCTTCGGCCCACGATTTTGTGCCGAACTTCTATCCTAGATTAAGCACCCATCCATGTACCTATCCAAATGCCGCTTAAAGGTCGCCAATGAATCTGACTCTACCACTCCCATGGGCAGCTCATTCCATGCCCCCACCACTCTCTGGGTAAAGAACCCACCCCTGACATCTCCCCTATACCTTCCACCCTTCATCTTAAATTTATGTCCCCTTGTAACACTCTGTTGTACCCGGGGAAAATGTTTCTGACTGTCGACTCTATCTATTCCTCTGATCATCTTATAAACCTCTATCAAGTCACCCCTCATCCTTCGCCATTCCAACGAGAAAAGGCCGAGAACTCTCAACCTATCCTCGTACGACCTACTCTCCATTCCAGGCAACATCCTGGTAAATCTTCTCTGTACCCTCTCCAAAGCTTTCACATCTTTCCTAAAGTGACGCGACCAGAACTGCACACAGTACTCCAAATGTGGCCTAACCAAAGTTCTGTACAGCTGCAACATCACCTCACGACTCTTGAATTCAATCCCTTTGCTAATGAACGATAATACTCCATAGGCCTTCTTACAAACTCTATCCACCTGAGTGGCAACCTTCAAAGATCTATGTACATAGACCCCAAGATCCCTCTGTTCCTCCACCTGACCAAGAACCCTACCATTAACCCTGTATTCTGCATTCTAATTTGTCCTTCCAAAATGGACAACCTCACACTTGGCAGGGTTGAACTCCATCTGCCACTCCTCAGCCCAGCTCTGCATCATATCTAAGTCCCTCTGCAGCCGATAACAGCCCTCCTCACTGTCCACAACTCCACCTATCTTTGTATCATCTGCAAATTTACTGACCCACCCTTCAACTCCCTCATCTAAGTCATTAATAAAAATTACAAACAGCAGAGGACCCAGAACTGATCCCTGCGGAACTCCACTTGTAACTGGGCTCCATGCTGAATATTTACCATCTACTACCACTCTCTGACTTCGACCGGTTAGCCAGTTTTCTATCCAATTGGCCAGATTTCCCTCTATCCCATGCCTCCTGACTTTCTGCATAAGCCTACCATGGGGAACCTTATCAAATGCCTTACTAAAATCCATGTACACTACATCCACTGCTCTACCCTCATCCACATGCTTGGTCACCTCCTCGAAGAATTCAATAAGACTTGTAAGGCAAGACCTACCCTTCACAAATCCGTGCTGGCTGTCCCTAATCAAGCAGTGTCTTTCCAGATACTCGTAAATCCTATCCCTCAGTACCCTTTCCATTACTTTGCCTACCACAGAAGTAAGGCTAACTGGCCTGTAATTCCCGGGGTTATCCCTATTCCCTTTTTTGAACAGGGGCACAACATTCGCTACTCTCCAGTGCCCTGGTACCACCCCAGTTGCCAGTGAAGACGAGAAGATCATTGCCAACGGTACTGCAATTTCCTCTCTTGCTTCCCACATAATCCTAGGATATATCCCGTCAGGCCCGGGGGACTTGTCTATCCTCAAGTTGTTCAAAATGTCCAACACATCTTCCTTCCTAACAGGTATCTCTTCTAGCTTATCAGTCCGTTTCACACTCTCCTCTTCAACAATACGGTCCCTCTCGTTCGTAAATACTGAAGAGAAGTACTTGTTCAAGACCTCTCCTATCTCTTCCGACTCAATACACAGTCTCCCACCACTGTCCTTGATCGGACCTACCCTCGTTCTCGTCATTCTCAGGTTTCTCACATACGCATAGAATGCCTTGGGGTTATCCTTGATTCTATCCGCCAGGGATTTTTCATGCCCTCTCTTAGCTCTCCTAATCCCTTTCTTCAGGTCCCTTCTGGCTATCCTGTATCCCTCCACTGCTCTGTCTGAACCTTGTTTCCTCAACCTTATGTAAGCCTCCTTCTTCCTCTTTACTGCACATTCAACCTCCCTCATCAACCAAGGCTCCCTCACACGACCATTTCTTTCCTGCCTGATCGGTACATACATATCAAGGACACGTCGTATCTGCTCCTTGAAAAAGTTCCACATTTCCACCACATCCTTCCCTGACAGCCTATGCTCCCAACGTATGCTCCTCAAATCCTGTCTTACAGCATCGTAATTTCCCTTCCCCCAATTGTAAAAACTTCCTTGTTGTGCGCACCTATCTCTCTCCATAACCAAGGTGAAAGTCACAGAATTGTGGTCGCCATCACCAAAATGTTCACCCACTAACAAGCCCACCACTTGTCCCGGTTCATTACCGAGTACCAAATCCAATATGGCCTCCCCTCTGGTTGGACAATCTACATAATGCGTTAGAAAAGCTTCCTGGACACACTGCACAAACACCGCCCCGTCCAATCTACTTGATCTAAAGAGCTTCCAATCAATATTTGGGAAGTTGAAGTCGCCCATGACTAAGTCGCCAATATTTGGAAATTATTAATTTAACGGGCAACAGAGAGAGGGCTTGCATATGGGAGGTGCTGGGAGACATTTTTGGAGCTGATTCATGCATAATGCCAATGACTTCCTCCTGTACTTTGAAGTTTTGTATTCTATCAAGTGTCAGCTGTGAAGAAAAGTCAGTATCCAAGTATTTCACATTGTAAATGCTCACAAATATCTGATTATTTGGTGCAGCCTAAGTATTTAAAATTATTGCAAGGTCAGCTTCATTATGAAGTCTAATTGTTACTCAGAACATCAATATTTTACATGTTGTATTCCAATTACTAAAACAAATATATCATTGCTTTGGCACAAAGCCCTTTGGAAAGCTTTGACATTTCGCTGACACGATATTATGTTTGTTGGTTTTTTTTCACTATCCACATTTCATATTAAATACCATTCATTCTAAACATTGGAAGTTTTCAAATTATTGTTCACTGATATTTGATGACACAAATAATTTATTTGGTTTAATATTCACAGTTCATGTTGAATTATTGTCATTTTAAATTGCTGGCAAATAGCTGAAGATCGTACATTTCAGTGAGAAATTAAACTGATTGATTATACATAAATGTTTAAGAACGCTAATTCTATTTGTATGTTCAATCTTCTGCTCACTCTGAACATCGAATTATCCAAAAACCAACCACTTTAAATGTTGGAGTGGCAAAACATTGCTTTGAATCCTGACGTTGAATATCTAATTCTCTTACCACAAGAGTTATGTTGTTTCTTCGATAAAATAAAATGTACCTGCTTTATATCTGTGTAAGAAAATCTTGACAGGAGTAAAATTTTAGTTCCATAAATATAGAATCACCATAATTGATTTAAGAGATTATAGTCCAGTTGAAGGATTATCGTTCTCATTTTATTGTTCTGGATTAGTAGTGCTGGAAGAGCACAGCAGTTCAGGCAGCATCCAACGAGCAGCGAAATCGACGTTTCGGGCAAAAGCCCTTCATCAGGAATAAAGGCAGAGAGCCTGAAGCGTGGAGAGATAAGCTAGAGGAGGGTGGGGGTGGGGAGAGAGTAGCATAGAGCACAATGTGGAGTTGGGGAGGGGATGAAGGTGATAGGTCAGGGAGGAGAGAGTGAAGTGGACAGGTGGAAAAGGAGACAGGCAGGTAGGACAAGGCCAGACAAGTCATAGGGACAGTGCTGAGCTGGAAGTTTGGAACTAGAGTGAGGTGGGGGTAGAGGAAATGAGGAAACTGTCGAAGCCCACATTGATGCCGTGGGGTTGAAGTCTTCCGAGGCGGAAGATGAGGAAGTCTTCCTCCAGGCGTCAGGTGGTGAGGGAGGGGCGGTGAAGGAGGCCCAGGACCTCCATGTCCTCGGCAGAGTGGGAGGGGGAGTTGAAATGTTGGGCCACGGGGCAGTGTGGTTGATTGGTGCCGGTGTCTCCCCATCCCCACCCTCCTCTAGCTTATCTCTCCACGCTTCAGGCTCTCTGCCTTTATTCCTGATGAAGGGCTTTTGCCCGAAACGTCGATTTCGCTGCTCGTTGGATGCTGCCTGAACTGCTTTGCTCTTCCAGCAACACTAATCCAGAATCTGGTTTCCAGCATCTGCAGTTAATGTTTTTACATCATCTTCTTGTTGCCCAATTCATGAACTATAGCAAATATCCGATTATTGTTCGGTGTCAGTAAACTCAACATCTTGCAATGAGCTACGCTGAAACTTGCTTCCAATTTAGCTGAAATAATTTACAGTGTTAATGGACCTCACAGCTGCCTGTGATACAGAGAGACTCAGTGGCCTGTTCCAAAATTTGTGCATGGAGCTTCTAACCTGCTTCAGGTCAGTCAGGCAAATATCACTTCAAAACAAATCAGTTGGAACCTTCCTTGGGTAGGTGGATAACCCGCCAACAGACTATAACTGGTCTCAGTGTCGGTACAAATATTGTCCAGGTTAAATACTAATGGCTGACCAGCAACCAGGTTTTGAAATTCATCTTCAGTCAGAGCCTGGCCCAGAGAGCAGACGTGTTGACATTGAGAGCCAGAATCACACCATACAAGTTACCTATAGTGATGAAACCTGACCTGCCTCCCAGACTCCATACATCTGCACCCCGGACCAGGCATGGATGAAGACGTAAACAAGTTGACATTCTATTGCAGTTCCTTGTGTCTCTAAAGCCATATCTACTAAATGTCACCTTCACATTCTCCAGTATTAAAATAAAATTGTACATCTCTGTGAATGATCAGAGTTACTACATGGATCACACAGTCGAACTGATGTGAAGTAACCAGCAGCAAACGGCAATCCAAATTCACATTAATAACTGAACTTGGTGGATACTGTCTGGTCTAAGTAAACACAAATAATATACTGGCTTTCAGGTGCCTGTAACAATGCACACCACAACTGGAGGCTTTGGCCTTACACCCCTCCAAAGTTTCCTGATCTCATACATATCACTCCCTCACACATTCAACAATTTAAGGGGAATCCACAAGCCGGCTGAAACTGGAAACATAGAATAGTGCAGCACTGTACAGGCCTTTTGGCCCTTGACTTTTTATCCATCAAGCCAGCGGATAAAGGGGGCGCTGTGGTAGTCTGGCGCACTGACCTCTACACCGCTGAAGCCAAACGTCAACTCGAGGACACCTCTTCCTACTGCCCCCTCGACCATGACCCCACCCCCATCACCAAACCATCATCTCCCAGACCATACAGAACCTCATCACCTCAGGAGATCTCCCACCCACAGCTTCCCCCAGCGAGAAGGGGACATGAAAAGTCCTTGGTTGGTAGCATTATGGAAAACCCTAAGGCTTTCTATAGGTATGTCAGGAATAAAAGGATGACTAGGGTAGGTATCGGTCCAGTCAAGGATATTAGTGGGATGTTGTGCGTGGAGGCAGAGGAGATTGGAGAGACACTAAATCAATACTTTTCGTCAGTATTCACTCAGGAACAGGACGTTGTTGCCAATGTGAATACTGAGTCACAATTAAGTAGAATGGATGGCTTTGAGGTATGCAGGGAAGAGCTCCGGGGAATACTGGAAAGGGTGAAAATAGATAAGTCCCCTGGGCCTGATGGCATTTATCCTAGGATCCTCTGGGAAGCTAGGGAGGAGATAGCGGAGACATTGGCCTTGATTTATATGTCGTCGTTGTCTACAGGAACAGTGCCAGAAGACTGGAGGATAGCGAATGTGGTCCCCTTGTTCAAGAAGGGGAGTAGGGACAGCCCTAGTAACTATAGGCCAGTGAGTCTCACTTCTGTTGTGGGCAAAGTCTTAGAGAGAATTGTAAGGGATAGGATTTATGAACATCTGGATAGGAATAATGTGATCAAGGTTAGTCAGCATGGTTTTGTGAAGGGCAGGTCGTGCCTCACAAACCTTATTGAGTTCTTTGAGAAGGTGACTAAGGAAGTGGACGAGGGAAAAGCAGTAGATGTGGTGTATATGGATTTTAGCAAGGCGTTCGATAAGGTACCCCATGGCAGGCTACTGCAAAAATTACGGAGGTATGGCATTGAGGGTGCATTAGAGGTTTGGATTAGGAATTGTCTGGCTGGAAGGAGACAGAGGGTAGTAGTTGATGGTTATGGTTCATCTTGGAGTGCAGTTACTAGCGGTGTTCGACAAGGATCTGTTTTGGGACTATTGCTGTTTGTCAATTTTATAAATGACCTGGAGGAGGGGCTTGAAGGCTGGGTGAGCAAGTTTGTGGATGATACGAATTTGGGTGGAGTGGTGGACAGTGAAGAAGGATGTGGCAGGTTACAGCGGGATATAGATAAGTTGCAGAGCTGGGCAGAAAGGTGGCAAATGGAGTTCAATGTAGGTAAGTGTGAAGTCATTCACTTTGGTAGGAGTAACAAGAAGATGGATTACTGGGCTAATGGTAGGCTACTTGGTAGTGTGGATGATCAGAGAGATCTTGGTGTCCATGTACACAGATCTCTGAAAGTTGCCACCCAGGTAAATAGTGTTGTGAAGAAGGCATATGGCGTACTGGGCTTTATTGGTAGAGGAATTGAGTTCCGGAGTCCTGAGGTCATGTTGCAGTTGTATAAGACTCTGGTGCGGCCTTATGTGGAGTATTGTGTAGAGTTTTGGTCGCCATACTATAGGAAGGATGTGGATGCACTGGAACTGGTGCAGAGGAGGTTTACCAGGATGTTGCCTGGCATGGTAGGAAGATCGTATGAGGAAAGTCTCAGGCACTTGGGTCTGTTCTCATTGGAGAAAATAAGGTTTAGGGGAGACTTGATAGAAGTGTACAAGATGATTAGGGGTTTAGATAGGGTTGACAGTGAGAACCTTTTTCCGTGTATGGAGTCCGCTGTTACTAGGGGACACAGCTTTAAATTAAGGGGTGGTAGGTATAGGACAGATGTTAGGGGTTGATTCTTTACTCAGCGGGTTGTGAGTTCATGGAATGCCCTGCCAGTATCACTGGTGGACTCTTCCTCTTTATGGTCATTCAAGTGGGCATCGGATAAGCATATGGAGGTTATTGGGCTAGTGTAGGTTAGGTCGGCTTCGGTTGGTTCAACATCGAGTGCTGAAGGGCCTGTACTACGCTGTACTTTTCTATGTTCTATGTTCTATGTACTCTAAGATCATACTAACCTACATACCTTTCATTATACTATCATTCATGTGTCTATCCAATTAAATATCCCTAATATAGCTCATTTTACTACAACTGTTGGCTGTTCATTGCACAGACCCACCACTCTCTGTGTAAAGAACCTACCTCTGACATCTCCCCTAAACCTTACTCCAATTACCTTAAAATCATAACCCCTCGAGGTAGCCATTTCCACCCTGGGAGAGTCTCTGGCTATCCACTCTATCTATGCCTCTCATCATCTTGTACACCACTGTCAAGTCACGTTCCATTCTTCTTCGTTCCAATGAGGAAAACACCACAGCTCCCTCAAATTTTCTTTGCAAGACATGCCCTCCAGTCCAGGCAGCATCTTGATAAATTTCCTCAGCACTCTCATCAAAACTTCTGCATCTTTCCTACAATGAGGCAACCAGAATAGATCACAATATTCTACGTGTGGTCTCACCAGGGCTCCATATAGTTGACGCATAACCTTCCAGCTCTTAAACTCAATCCCTCGGCTATTGAACACATCAAACACCTTCTTAATCACCTTATGAACCTGTGTAGAAACATTGTGGGAGCTACGCCATTGCCCACTGGATCCCCCGTTCCTCCACAATGTAAGAATCCTGCCTCTAACCCTGTATTCTGCATTCAACTTCCACCTTCCAAAATGAATCGCATCCCACTTTCCCATATTGAACACCATATGCCACTAAGCAGTTGAGTCCTGCATCCTGTAAATGTCCTGTTGCAAACTACAACAGCCCTCTACACTATCCATAATTCCACCAACTGGTGTTACATCATGAAACTTACTAACCTACCCTTCCACTTCGTCATCCACGTCATTTATTAAAATCACAAACAGCAGAGGTCCCAGAACCGATCCTTACGTAACACCACTGCACACCTAATTCCACACTGAAGACTTCCCATTTACCACCACCCTCTGTCTTCTATGGGCTAGCCAATTCTCTATCCAGACGGATACGACTCCCTGTATGTCATGCCTCCTTACCTTCTGAATGAAACTACCTCGGGGAAGCTTATCAAACACCTTGTTAAAATCCATGCACTCCGCATTCACTGCTCTCTCTCCTTCAGTGCGTTTAATCCCCATCCTCAAAGAATCCAATAAGAGTTGTGAGGTATGACCTGCCCCTCACAAAGTCATGCTGAATGTTTCTAATCAAACTCTGATTTTTCAGAATCGTCTCCAATACTTTGCCCAACACTGATGTAAGGCTGACTGGTTTGTCATTCTCAGGATAATCCCTGTTCCCTTGCCTGGACAAGGGACTAACATTTGCCACACTCCAATCAACAGACGCTTCTCAAATGGAGAGTGAAGACGCAAAGACCATCGCCAAAAGCACAGAAATCTCTTTCCTCTCTTCCTGTCGTAACTTAGGGTGTTTCCCGTGTGGCTGAGGGATTTATCTATCCTTTATCTATCCTCAGTCTGTATTTGACCTCAACTTGTTTACTCCCTGTCTAGCCAACTGATTGACTGCTTTCCATTTCAGGGCTCTGTACAGTGCTGCCTTCCTGAGCAAGTATGGTTCCAAATATCCTGTGTATTATGGAATGGCAAACATGGGAAGGCACAAATGCCTTTCTCATGGGCGGGGGGAGGGGGGTGCCAAAACTTTGACTCTGCTGCTCCTCAGATGATGCCTGAATAGTTGTGCTTTCCCAGCGCCACACTTTTCGACTCTGATCACCAGGACCTGCAGTCCTCACGTTCTCCATTACTGAGGGCTGTCCTCTCTGCACACTGATCAGGCAATTAATCAGCGGAAACCCGTTGTAGTTAGAGCTGACTGTTCAGTTCTGAAAAGCTGCATTTGATGAACACTTTTACTAAAAACGAAATTACAACTCAACAAATATTCATTCAGTCGCAGATTTACAGTTTTGGTTCATGAATTAGGCAGCTTGATAACCAACAGTGAATGACTGAAGAACTCCGAGATACAGAGTATTCCAGGTAATATATTTCAGGTTGGATGTGCTTTCCCTTAATGCTGGGAATATTATCAGACAGACAGATATGACAAGGAAACGAGATGACATGTGGAAGTGTGTCATTTTTACCATTACAGAGATGTGTTCGAGGGAGGTCATGGCTGACAACTCAATATTCTGTGGTAACAGAAATATAGTCAGGCCAGGAGAGAGGGTAAAAGAGGAGGTGGTGTTGGCTTATAAATTATGGATTTAGTTACTGGCTTAAGAAGGGACGATATCTTGAAAGGATCATCTAATGAGGTTTGGTGGTTAAAGCTCAGTGTCAAAACCATGACAGAAACACTGCTTGGGATATATTGTAGACCCCCAGATAAAGGAAAGTACGGGAGCAGGTATATAATCAAGTTATTGAGGTGTGTAAAAACATTAATAGGATCATTATATTTAGGCATTTCAATTCCAAACATTCATTATGGTAGTGATAATTTCTTAAGAGGGAGCAGGTGCTTTGAAATTTATTCCAGAGAAATCCTTAAATCAACATAGAGCAGATACAACAATGGGCAGTGTAGCGTTGGGCCTCACTGTGGGGAACGAAGCCAGTCAGATGTTCCAGGCAGAAGTGGGAGAGCATTATCGGACCAGTTATTGTGATATCACACATTTTGACTTGGCTAAGGAAAAGACCCCAAAATGTTTGAATCATAAAAGCTTTTTGGATTGGGTAGACAGATTTTATGAAAAAAATGACAGAATCCTGCCAAAGTGCAGTTGCTTCTGGATGAAACTATAACAGAACAAGTTGGGGCGGGGGTTGGGGGGTCATTTGATTAAAATTGAATTGATGACAGTCTCGGCCCAGCATGTTACACCGAAGTTAAAATTTAGGAAACCAAGCCCAGAGAACCTCAGATGTCGACACAAATCCCGAACAGGATGAAAAAGGAAAGAGAAGCTTAAAGCAGGTTCCAAGTGAGCAGGTCAATGATTGCCCTAAAAGAATACAGAAAGTGGAGGGCTAAACTCAAAACTCAGCGGAAGAGCAGGAGGAGGGGTGATAAAACATTAGCGGGTAAGATTAGCAAGAATCCAAAGTCATATTTTTGGTGTATTCAGGGGAAGACGCTAACGTGGGAAAGAATGGGAGTGTTAGGGACTAAGGGGACAGTCTGTCCACAGAGACAGAGAATATGTTAAATACATCCTCCGAATCGATCTTGAGTTTGGAGAAGCTGTTACTGGATTCAGGGAGAGTGACCGTCTGACCCTTGAGCAAATTGATACAGGAGCTGAGGAAGAATTGGAAGTTTATGCAAGATAGAGTGGGCAAATCACCAGATTAAAGACCACCAAGTCTCACATCAGTGAGAGGGAAACAATTGTAGAAAATCTGGAGGGCTGTTGAGGCTGGATCATTAAATATCTTCAAGGCTGAGACAGACAGATTTTTATACAAGTGTTACGGGGAAATTGCAGAAAAGTGGAATGGGGATTAACAAAATAAAAATAACCGAATCGAAGGAAACACAGACTCATTTAGAGGACAGACATTTTGTTGTCCCTATGTCTAATGGTCATCTTTTCCAATAGCCCTGCATTCACAAGAACATCACCTCTCTCGAGGGATTCAAGGAATTCATAAACGCGATACTAATAGACAGAAAGTATGAGGGGACTGCGACAACACAGATTGCCTGTCGGGGTGAGGATTTGCATTGGCAGAGTCACCACTTCCAGAAGGAAGATCTCAGCAAGACACCCTCCAAGGCCAATCAGAGACGTGCACTGGGGACCTGGAAGTCAGTGGCCAGGTGTCAAGGAGTCTTGAAGACCTAAACACTGCATCACTGTCGTGTCTCCTTCCTTCGCTGGCCAAAACTATATATGGAGGGGGAGAGAGACATGCCGTTGTTGCAGAGTATGCAGTAAGGCTTTGACACGAGAGGCTTCAGACAGCTCCAGCTCAGCAAAATGTACAGGGAAACTGAAATAAAGTCCTTTTAACATTATTGTTATAGCCGTCGAGATGGCAGTTAGGGCAGTCACACGATCCTCTTGTTTCATGTGGGAGCTCACGGAGATTTTCACTGTCCCTGATGACTATTCGTGTGGACTGTGCACCCAGCTTCAGCTCCTGGGAGACCGTGTTAGGGAGCTGGAGCTAGGCGGCACGGTGGCTCAGTGGTTAGCACTGCTGCTTCAAAGTGCCAGGGACCAGGGTTCAAATCCTGGCTCGGGCAACTGTCTGTGTGGAGTTTGTGCATTCTGCCCGTGTCTGCATGGCCTTCCTCTGGATGATGCGGTTTCCTCCCACAGTTCAAAGATGTGCAGATTAGGTGAATTGGTCGTGCTAATTTGCCTGTAGTGTAGGGGAGTGGGTCTGCGTGGGCTGCTCTTTGGAGGCTCGGTGCGGACTTGTTGGGCTGAAGGTTATTTAGGATGCACTCAGGGTCATCTGAGATACTCAGAACTTCATAGATAAGTGCTTTAGTGGTGGTGGCCACACCCAAGACACAGCCCAAGTTATGTTTCTTTAATGACTGCAATATTCCAGTCAACGTTCATCGCCCTCGGTTCATGAGCTTTACCTGTCAGTCCTGTTGTATTTAAATAAACACAATTTAATCCAAGAGGCGATCCTTGATTCCGTCATATTCCAGGTAGAGAGTAGCTGTGCGACCACCAGGAATGGCAAAGGGAGTCGTCAGAGAGTACAGAAATAGCCTGTGGCTATTCCTTTCCATAACATGTAGACCATTTTGGATTGTTGGGGGTGATGCCCGTTCAGGTGAAAGCAGCAATAGTCAGGCTGGTGGGATTGGCACTGGCTCAGGGGCACAGCGGGAAAGGGTAAAGGTAAACAGGTCGTTAAAGATAGGAGGGTCGATTGTTAGAGGGACATTCGGAGATTCTGTGGCCACAAACGGGAATCCAGGATGGTGGATTACCTCCCCGCTACTCGGGTCCAGGATGTCGACAAGTGGCTGCTGAACATTCTCAAGGGGTTGGGTGAGCATCCAGAAATCATTATGCACGTTGGCACAAATGATACCCGTTGAAATAGGGCCGAGGTTCTGGAGTGAGATTACAGAGAGCTCGGAGAAACATTTTAAAAAAAACCTTGACATTGGTCATCTCCTTAGAGGGAGATTACCGTCCGAGACATGCACTGGAAGGGACACCAATATCTTGGCTGCCAGTTATGCTAGTGTTACCAGGCTTGGTTTAAACTAGATCGGCAGGGGGTGGTATCCTCCAGAGCAGGGAGACAAGTAAGCGGCTGGATGGAGATAGAGTCATCAGAAATAGTAAATTTAGGCTGGAAAATGACAGAGAGAAATGCCTTTTGGATTAAATTGCACTATTTCAATACAGGTAAGGCCAATGAACACAGGGCGTGGAAATGTAGGTGGGACTGGTATATTATAGCCATTACACAAACATGGCTAAGTGATGGATAGGACTGACAGCTTAATGTGCCAGGGTACAGTTGCTTTAGGTGAGACAGAGATATTGGAAGGAAGGGAGTGGAGTTGAATTTCTGATTAAGGGGAGTACCACAGCAGTAATCAGAGATAAAATAACTGATGAATCACCCAGTGAGGCTTTGTGGGTGGAGTTAAGAAATAGGAAAATGTTCGTGAGGTGATTGGGGATGTGCTATAGGCCCCCAAATAATCAACAGGAATGAGAGTAATAAATATGCAGGGAGAGAGGGGAAACCTGCAAGAGCAATAGGGTTTTCATAATAGGGGCTTTTATTTTTTCGAATACAGACTGGAATGGCCAGAGCGTTAAGGGATTTGATGAGATAGAATCTGATAAAAGCTTCAGGAAAGTTTCCTCAAGCAATATACAGAGAAACACGAAATTTTCTTAGGAAATAGGGCAGGACAGGTGATTGAGTTAACAGTGGGGGAGCACTTTGTGACCATTAACCGTGGTTCTATTAATTTTCAAATAGTTATGGAGAAGGACAAAACTGGTCCACCGGTTCATGTTCGTACTTGGGCCATGGCTCAGGTCCAGGCATCTGGGAACAAAGAAATTCCTGGAGGTATATAAGAGATAATGGAGTTTACTGCTGAAGGAAATCAGTAGGGTGAAAAGAGAGCAAGAAAGTGCCTTGGCTGAGAAGATTAGGATGAATCCAAAAAGGTACTTTAAATATATTTTTAAAAAATCAAAACAGGATTGAAAATAGGACCCCTCGAAGACCAATGTGGACAAGTAAGTGTGGAACTATAAGTGATGGGTGAAGTCCTCAACGAATATTTCTACTCTCTGTTTACTGTGGAGAAAGACATGTTGACTTGAGAACTAGAGGAAGTTAGTGGTGATATCTTAGAGCCAATCTATATCATAGTTGAGGAGATTTTGGACGTTCTCGAATGTTTGAAAGTGGATAAATCTCATGGTCCTTACCCGATATATCCAAGAACACCTCAAGGGGCTCCAGAAGAATTTACGGGGACCCTGGCTTTTAATGTTTATCATCAGTAACCACCGGTAATGTCCCGAAGACTGGAGGATCGCAATTGTTGTGCCCTTATTCAAGAAGAACTGAACAAATAAAAGCCTTGGAACTACAGATCAGCAGGTTTAACATCCGTGGTAGGTAAGTTACTTGAGAAGGTTCTGAGGGATAAGATGTACATGGATTTAGAAAGACAGGCTTTGATTAGGAATAGTAAGTGTGGCTTTGTGCGAGGAAGATTGTTCCTGACAATTCTCTTCAAGTAAGTGGATGATGTGACCAGGAAGATTGAGTTGTGAGGGGCAGTAGATTTTAAAACATGTGGTGTTGGATAAGCACAGCGGGTCAGGCATATTCGATGGGCAGAAGAATCTATGTTTCGGACATAAGCCTTTAATCAGGAACATCCAAAACATCGATTCTCCTGTTCTGATGCTGCCTGACCTGCCGTGATTTCCAGTGCCACACTTTTCGACACTGATCTCCAGCATCTGCTGTGCTCAATTTTTCCATTGGCAGTAGATTCAGTCGATATGGATTTCAGTTACAGCAGAACAGAATGAGGCTTTTAGCCCCTGGAGCCTGATATACAATTTCAGGAGGAGGCCAATAAGCCCCTAGGGCCTATAAAACTGGAACCAGATCATGCAGCACCAGTATCCAGTTGCACAGCAACAGGATCAATCTATTCAGCTACTTGAAGTCAGTAACACAGGAAATAGAAGAGGTCACAAAGTGACTGGATTATGGAGTATACTGGAATAAAACCAGGCGACATAACCCCTCAGACCTGCTCTTCCATTCAGTAAGTCAGGGCTGATTTGCACTCGGCCGCAATTTCTCTTTCATGCCCATTTTTTTGTAGCTGTCGACTCCCTGACGGGTCAAAACCCATTGACACCCACTCGCACCCCC
Source organism: Chiloscyllium punctatum (assembly GCF_047496795.1). Classification (NCBI taxonomy): domain Eukaryota; kingdom Metazoa; phylum Chordata; class Chondrichthyes; order Orectolobiformes; family Hemiscylliidae; genus Chiloscyllium; species Chiloscyllium punctatum. The sequence continues at coordinate 19,243,424 of NC_092769.1, forward strand.
CAAACAGTTCAGTGATGTAGCCTCCCCTAACTGTCTGGCCCCAACCATCACTATTCCCTGAGAGAAGGAACTACTTCCCACACATATACCTTGGTCTATTGACATGAATAGAAAATATGAACACAGTGTAAAGTGACTGGCCCTGATATCACGGCAGTATTTGATTGAGCAAGATGTCAAGGAGACTGAACAAAATTGAACTTGATGAGAATCAGTTGTAAATTCCCCACTGGTTGGATCATTCAGAGCACAATGGGGCTGGTGGACATCCATCCTCTCAGTCCCTGGATATCTCTGTGGGCAATCCTCAGGGTAACTTCTTCGGCATAAACATCTTCAGCTGCTTCATCAATGTCTTTCCTTCTTTCATGCAATCAGAGGTGGGGATATTCTTTCAAGATTATACAATGTTCAGAACAATAAGTCACCTCCTAAGGTACTAAAGAATCAAATCTGGACAACATTCAAGCTTGTGCTGTTAATATATAGGGAACATGAATTAAAAGCACTGCTGGAGATTAAACATTTCCACAGTTAAAAGAAAGAGGGACCCCTTCAGCAAGTCTAGCTAGTTTCACAGTAATATAAGAAAGCCATTCAGCCCATCAGATCTATTGGATAACAAGAGGTGCAATGCGTTCACTCACTCCTGCCTATTACACAAGAAGACAATTTAAAATAAAAGCAGGAGTTGGAATCGAAAATACACACTCAGGAGCTGGAAGAACAGAATAAGCAAGGCAGCATTAACACTTTGAGGAGCGTATGCCTTGGATATAACCCTTCGTCAGGACTGTGGATGGGAGTAAGGGGGTCTATAGATAAAGTGCGGGTGAGGAAGGAGGAGGCAGAGTGGCGAGGTGGGGATTAGTGAACACAGATAAAGGGGATCAGCGAGTTGTTGATGGAAGGGCTGAATCCATTTGGTAGCTGGACAAAGGTTGCTCAGAGGAATGGACGGGAGGGGAGGGCCTGGGAAGGGAGTCGGAGGACTGGAAGGGAGGTTATTTGAAATTGAAGAATTCAATGTTGATTCCCCGGGGTGCAGGCTGCACAGGTAACAGATGAGATCTTGTTCCTCCAAATTATGGTTTGGTTTATTGTGGCAATGGAGGAGGCCAAGGATGGCCATGTCAGAAAGGCATTAGTAAAGAGAATTGAAATAGGAAGTGACTGGGAGATTTTCCATTTCACCTAACAACTACCTTTCAGTTACCATCCGGATTCATGCCTCCCATCGCCCAACCAGGTTGCACATAGCACTTATGTCCACATAGCCGCAACTGACCATCTCCCTGATCTCCCCACCCAAACCACTCCCTTTCTTCTTTATCTGCAGCTCCCCCACCCCCCAACCCAGTTCTGAAGAACGGTTATACCTGAAATGTTGACTTTCCCAGCTCATGGTGCTGCTGGATTGCTGTGTTCTTCCAGCCTTCTGTTTGTCTCCTACAACCCAGGAAGATAGAGTCTAGTCTGCACAGCGTGCTGGTAGGCAGGAACTAAGGGTTGCCCACTGAAGTCCTTGAACCTCTGCCCTCGGGCCAGGAGGAAGAATTCAGTTCCTCCAGACACTGACACATGAACAGAAGAGGCCAATCAGCCCTTTCCAAACTGTTAGATTGAAATTGGAGGATGTCATTGTTGCTGCAACACGACAAACCAATGAGCCATAGACTGCAAAGACAGACTGCTCCATGTTGTTCCTCCTGGCCCCATTGCTAATGGTACACTCGTGCTATGTTAACGTGGTTTGCTGACCATGAGGAGGGAAAGTGAATGGTTTGTGCCAAGTCCCAAGAGGCATCTTCAATCTCCGAGATGTTATGAACTAGGTTAGACTACTCCAAACACTTTTAAGCAGGCAGCCCAGAGCATACCTTTGCAGTTTGTTTCAGTAAGTGTACAATGAGAATTACCGGAGGTAATTTAGCTAGGTTGACTACTAGATTTTGAAACAGACAAAAACTTTATTCATAAAATTACTCAATGAAACACAAAGAACAGAATAAAAAATCACGACAGAATTCAACTGATTCAGCTAGACTTAATTATGCTATTCCGAATACACACAAATGGCCCAATAAGCAAACTCCCAATAATAAAAAACAGTATAAATGGAACACAAACTTCCAGGTTGAAGTTGAAGGTCAGAAAAGAGAGAGAGTTTCCACACAGCTCCCAGTTGAACTTCCCAGTTCAGGACTCAACTGAAAAGTGCGCAGCTCAGTGAGTTCAGCTAAAATCGCTCCCCACTCTCCGTCCATTACACTGGTCACTTATAAAGCATGGCCACTTTAGCCTGAAGACTCATCTGTTTCCATATAAATAAAAGACCTCTGAAAGTACTTTTCATCTCTGTACCAAACCAGACTGATGGGAGCTTGGAGAAAGTGAGGAAGGGATTATGCCGGAAACGTCGATTCTCCTGCTCCTTGGATGCTGCCTGACCTGCAGCGCTTTTCCAGCAACACAATTTTCAGCTCTGATTGGAACTTGGCCCCGTTTTATTGCTCCTCTGAAAAAAAAACCAAGGACAGAGTCTACTTGAGCCAAGGAACAGCTTTTAGACAAAAAGGGACTTGCTTTGTGACACATCTTTCACCCCTTAAAAAAAACATCAATGATCAAAGGTGGCTGCATTTTTAACCCTTCAGACCCAGTTAGTAGTCTTAAAACTGACAGATATACTGTACTAATTGTAAACATTCAAACATGCACAAACCCATACAAAACCAGGCTGCTGTATACCCACCACCGAACACCTCCGTATCTCATTCTAGTCTCAGCAAGTCATCAGCTTTCACGTTTTCGCGATCTGCCACATGCACAATTGTCTGATTGAACAGCTGCAATAACAAGCTCCATCTAAACAGTCTGGCGTTTTTGTCTTTAATTTTTCCACAAATGTCAATCTGTTGTGATCAGTGTATGCGATTGTTTCAGATGCATTGCTGGTAATATAAGCACAGTTATGGTGTAATGCCAACACCACGTTTAAAGTCTTTTTCTCCACTGTTGAACATTTCTGTTGATGTCCGTTCGACTTGCCAGAAAAAACACCCGATCGGTCTTTCTATTCCCTCATCATCCTGCTGCAGGAACACTGAACATCACTGGCATCGATAGCCACCTTGAAGGACTTCGTATAATCTAGTGTAGCTAATATTGGGGCAGTGTCTAACACAGGTTTTAGGCTGGAAAATGCCTTTTGACAGTCCTCTGTCCACTGAGAGTTCTTGCCCTTGACAATTCGGTGAGTGGAGCAGCCACACCGCTTAAGGTTTGGCACAAACTTTCAGTAAAATCCAGCCAATCCCAGGAACCATAGTATTACATATTTATTTTTGTCGACGGTGTGGAACATTCACCAACTACTTTCGTTTTTGTATCTGATGGGGCCATTGGTCCATGTGCAATAACATGACACAGGAACGTGACTTGGCTTTCTCAAATTCACTTTTAGCTAGGTTTACCAGCAAGCCTGCCTTCTGAAGTCAATCAAACAAGTCCGATAAATGCTGTAAATGTTCCTTTCAAGAGTGACTAAAAACTACCAGGTGATCAATGTACACCACATAGTTGGGGAATCCGACAATGACCTCATTATCAGTCTCTGAAAGGTGGCTGGATCGTTTTACATATCACATGCCACAACTTTGAACTGAATCCATTTAGTGTTATGAAAGCCGAAATTGCCTTTGCTCTCTCTGACAGAGGTCCTTGCCAGTAGCCTCTGAGCAAGTCCAACTTAGAAATGCAAGTAGCTTCTCCCACTTTTTCGACAAAGTTCTCCAAACATGGAATTGGATATGCATCAGTCTTTGTAACGAAGTTAAGTTTGTGATAGTCCACACATGTCCACTGGGTAATATCTGTATTTGGCGCCATGACTATATATGAGCTCCAAGCACAGTAACTCATTTCGATTATGCCATCTTGGAGCGTGTGCTCTATTTCCTTCTGAACCTGTGCCAACTTTAGAGGATAATGCCTTTAAGGATGTTATTTAATCAGAACAGCATCTCCTGTGTCTACATCATGCACAATTATGGTCGTACTTCCCAGTTTATTTCCGTATATCTCTCCAAGATACCGTAATAACTCTTTAAGGTCACTATGCTTTTCTTGTGGAAGGTATCTCAATAATTTATCCCAATTTTTGGCAACTTTCTCATTGTTCAATTTGATATTAGGAATGTCTAATTCAGAATCCTTCCTTCTATGCTGTAATCATTAATACCTTCTCCTCTTGCTTTCCTTCCCTATCAAAATACCTGTTGAGCATATTCACATGACACACTCTGTGAGATTTCTTCCTGTCTGGAGTCTGTACAAAGTAGTTCACTTCATTCAATTTCTTCCCAATTTGATATGGTACTCAAAAGCTTGCTTCTAATGGCTCAACTGTTCCTGGAAGTAACACCAATACCTTATTCCTAATTGCAAAATTGCCAATTTGTGATTTCTGATCCACTTCCTGTTTCATTGTATGCTGCGATACTTTTAAATGCTGTCTACACAACTACCCAGCTCTATTTAATCATTCCCTAAAATTTGATACATCGTCCAAATGGGTGGTCTCTGAATTCTGACTTATTAATATCTCCTTAACCAATGTTAATGGTCCTTTTACTTCATGCCTGCAAATTAATTCAAACAGACTGAATTTGTTCGATTTATTCTGTGCGTCTCTGATCACAAATAGTTCAAACGGAATTTCCTTTTCGCGATCATCTGGATAATCCTGACCTTAAAACTTCAACATGGTCTTCAGTTTTTGATGCCATCTCTCTCATGCTCCCTGAGATTCCGAATAGTACGCAGTAGATTTGAATTGATTTATTCCCAAGTTATCCATCACCTCCTTAAATTGTTCAGATGTGAGGTTTGATCTGTCTGGATCTCTACTGGTAGTCCGTATCTAGTAAAAACATGAAGTATTTTTTTCTACAACTCTTTTAGCTGTGATGGTGCATAATGGGATTGCCTCTGGAAATCTAGTCGACGCATCCATTATTGTTAATAAATACTTATTCCTACTTTGTGTTTGAGGTAGGGGCCGACGCAATCTATCAAGACTCTTCTGAAAGGTTCCTCAAATACTGGAAGATGTATTGAAGTTGCAGGTCTTATTACTGCCTGTGTGACATGTTTGAGACGTCTGGCAAAATTCAACTACATCTTTGTGTAGTACAGGCCAGTGAAAATACCTTTGTACTCCAGCCTGTATTGTTCTCACCCCGAAATGATCTCCACGTGGTAGCTCATAAACCACTCGCAGCATCCTCCATTCTATACCCAAAACATTTTGATGAATTTCTGTCCACGTCTAATCTGCTTCAATGTGTGCTGATCTCCACATTAAGACATCATTTGTTAAATATTAACACACAGGAAAGCAATCATTCTATTTCTTGCTAAATGCCTTTTGATATAACTGATGTAACTCCTCATCTTTCTGCTGCAAATCAATGCGCTTAGCAGAGCTAAAAATACTTGCATGTTTTTCTACTTGCTCCTTCTCTGTTCCACGCAACTGATCAAAAACAACTTTTGGCTAACTCGATGTCAGCTTCCTTATCTGCGCCTATACCCTGCTTCAACCAGTGCATCTGTGATCTTGTGATCATTCAATCAGGGAAAATTTCTGGATAAACATTCTCCAGGTCTTCAGTTGCTTGCATTTCCACTGACTTTCAACTAGAGTAGGCAGCACGCCTACCGGTGAATCAGCTATATCATTTGCAAGGACAAATTTTATTCCTGGAGCTGAGAATGTGTCTAGTCCTCCTACCACACATTATCTACACTTCTCGGGACTCTTTAGCCTCACTTTACATAAAGGAGCACTTTTTGTCTCATTATGAATTCCTGTTACAAGCACATTTTCTGGCAATAGCCTCTCAAGAGTGCATATATCCTCACCCCTCAGCATTACAGACTGAAAAGATCCTACGTCAATTAGTATTGGAACCTCCTTACAAAATTACTTCTGGCCTATGTAAATAAACTTTACCCTTTCATGTAGACTTTTTATGCAGATCTGGCAGGTCCTCTGATTACCTTGTACACTCTGAGGCAGTTACCTATCTTCCCTTGTGCGTTTTGTTACTAGTGCAACAAAATGTCTAGGCTGGTGTGGTTATCTGGTTTTCCTACATCTGGTTTTCTCCCAGCCCAACAACACTGTGATTTTGTGTAGCCCACTTTATTACAATGAAAACACCAGAGTTTTTTTTAACTAATTTTTCCCCCTCAAGTTTTTCTTTTTTGCCGTGGTAAATTATCCTGATGATCTTCACTGAGATCTACCTTTCCCTTTGCACGTAAGGATATCTCTTTGCTCCAATTTTTATCTCTTGTAGACTGGAACTGTATCTGAAAGCTCAACCAAGTCTAATGAACCAGTTCATAATCATCAGCCACTTCAGCTGCTAACCTTACTGTTTACACTCTCTGTTCTTCCACACGAGTTTGCACTACTTCAGACAGTGAATTTTTGAATTCTTCTAAATACTTATCTCTCTAAGGTCATCATAGTATTGTTTGATTTTTAATGCTCGTATCCAACTATCGAAGTTAGTCTGTTTGATCCTTTCAAACTCAATGTAGGTGTGACCACGATCCTTCCTTCGATTCCTGAATTGTTGTCTATAGCTTTCTGGAACAAACTCAAAGGCAGATAAAATGGCTTTTTTTACCGCTACTGTACTCCCGTATACCAACGGCTGTATCCTCAGCCCCATACTGTACCACGTGTACACCCAAGGCTGTTCACTCAACCCCCTACTGCACTTCCCGTATACTCACAGCTGTGCCCTCAGTCCAATACTGTCCTCCCTGAAAACCCACAACTCTGTCCTCAACCCCCGACTGTGCTCCCAGTAAACCCACAGTGTGTCCTCAGCCACCTACTGTACTCCCTGTACACCGCAGCTATGCTCTCAGCCCCCTAATGTACTCCCTGTATACCCACAGCTGTGTCCTCAACGTCCTACTGTATTCCCTGTACACCCTCTGCCTCCACGGTGCTCCCATACACCCACAGCTGTGTCCTCAGCCCCATACTGTATTCCCTATACACCCTCAGCATTGCCCTCAGTCCCCTACTGTACTCCCCGTACACCCTTAGCTGTGTCCTCAGCCCCATAATGGACTCCCCATACACCCACAACTGTGTCCTCCGCTTCCATGGTACACCCCCATACACCCACAGCTGTGTCCTCAGCCCCCTGTGGTACACCCCGTACACCTACAGCTAATTCCTCAGCCCTCTGCAGTACTCCTGTACACCCAAGGCTGTGTAATCAGCCCTCTAGTGTACCCCCTGTACACACAACGCTGTGTCCTCAGCTGCTATTGTACTCACTGTACACCCCGGCTGTGACCTCAGCCCCCTACTGTACTCCCTGTATACCCACAGTTGTGTCCTCAGACCCCTACTGTACTCCCTGTACATCCACAACTGTGTTCTCAACACCCTAATGTACTCCTGTACACCCAAGGCTGTGTCATCTGTCCTCTACCGTACTCCTGTACGCACACAGCTATGTCCTCAGCCCGCTACTGCACTCCCTGTAACCCCGGCTATGTCCTCAGCCCCCTACTGTACTCCCTGTACAGCCAAAGCTGTGTCCTCAGCCCCTACCGGACTCCCTGTACACCCCAGCTGTGTCCTCAGCCACCTCCTGTACTCCTTGTACACAATCACAGCTGTGCACTCAGACCCAACTATACTCCCTCTAAACCTGCGGCTGTACCCTCATCTGCCTTCACTACTCCCTGTACGCTCACAGTTGTGCCCTCAGTCCCCTACTGCATCCCTGTACACACATGGCTGTGCCCTCAGCCCCCTGCTGCACTCCCTGCACACACAGGGCTGTGAGCTCAGCACCCTACTGTACTCCCCGAACACACAGGGCAGTGCCGTCAACCCCCTACTGCACTCCTTGTGCACCCTGGCTGTGTCCTCAGCCCCCTACTGTACTCCTAGTACATCCACTGCTGTGGCCTCAGCCCCTAACTGTACTCCCCATACACATAGGGCTGTGTCATCAACCCCCTACTGTACTCCTCGTACACCCCGGCTCTGCCCTCACCCCTACTGTACTCCCTGTGCACAAACGGCTGTGTCCTCAGTCCCCTACTGTACTCCCTGTACACACACGGCTGTGTCCTCAGTCCCCAACTGTACTCCCTGTACACACGTGGCTGTGTCCCTCAGCCCCCTACTGTACTCCCTGTGCACAAACGGCTGTGTCCTCAGCTCCCTACTGCACTCCCTGTGCACACACAACTATGCTCTCAGCCCCCTACTGTAACCCCTGCACACCCAAGACTCTGTCCTCAGCCCCCCACTGCACTTCGTGTACACCCCGGCTGTACCCTCATCCACATACTGTACCCCCTACACACAGGTTGTGCCTTCAGCCCCCTACTGTACGGCCTGTATATCCATAGCTGTGTCATCAGCCCCCTACTCTACTCCGTGTACAGCCACAGCTGTGTCCTCAGCCCCCTATTGTACTCCCTGTACACTCATGGCTGTGTCCTCTGTCCCCTACTGTACTCCCTGTACAGCCACGGCTGTGTCATCAGCCCCATACTGTACTCCCTGTAAGCTCACTGCTGTGTCCTCTGTACCCTACTGTACTCCCTGTACAGCCATGGCTGTGTCATCAGCCCCATACTGTACTCCCTGTAAGCTCACTGCTGTGTCCTCTGTACCCTACTGTACTCCCTGTACAGCCACGGCTGTGTCATCAGCTCCTTACTCTACTCCCTGCACAGCCATGGCTGTGCCCTCAGCCCCCTAATGTCCTCCCCATATACTCACAGCTATGCCCTTAGCCTCCCACTCTCCTCCCTGTACACCCTCGGCTGTGTCCTCAGCTCCCCACTGGACTCTCTGTTCTCCAATTGCTGTGTACTCAGCACCCTACTGCACTCCCCGTACACCCACGGCTGTGCGCTCAGCCCCCTACTGTTCTCCTTGTGCACCCACAGCTGTGTGCTCAGCCGCCTACTGTACTCCATATACACTCACGGTTGTGTTGCTAAATTCCAAACAACGCCAGTTACATGTTTGCTGCTGACATCACCAAAGCAGGAGGTATAACAACCAACTGCGAGTCAGAATACGGAAAGGACATAGTGGTGTGGTGGCATGGTGTAATGATAAAAACCTCTCTCTCAAATTTGGCATAAGTAAAGAACTGACCATTGACTTCACTAAGAAAGTCGGGGAGTATGCCCCAATCTACATCAACGGTTGAGGACGTACAGAGCATCAACTTCCTCGGAGTGACGATAACTGCCAACCCTGGATGTCTCACCTAGGTGTGACAGTCAAGAACACTCGGGTGGCTCAGAAAATTCAACATGCACTACTTCTACAGATGCAACATTGACAGCGTACTGACCGGGTGCATAACAGTCTGGTACGGCAACCGCTGTGCCCTGAACTGTAAGAAACTGCAGAAGGTTGTGTTCACAGCCGTGACCATCAGGGACTCCAATCTCCAAACGATTCAGTCTTCTGCGCTGTTTAATCGTTCCCTAAAATTTGACATTCTCCAAATGGGTGGTCTCTGAATTCTGCCTTATTAATTTCTCCTTAACCAATGTTAACAGTCCTTTTATTTCATGCTCAAAAAATAATTCAAATAGTCTGAATTTGGTCGATTCATTCTGTGCGTCTCTGATCACAAATAGTTCAAAAAGAATTTCCTTACCGCAATCATCTGGATTATCCTGACCATAAACCCTCAACATGGTCTTCACTGTTTGATGCCATCTCACTCATGTTCACTGTGATTCCGAATACTATGTAGCAGATTTGAATTGCTTTATTCCCAAGTTATCGATCACCTGCTTGAATAGTGCGGATGTGAGGTTTGATCTATCTGGAGCTCTTGGTAGTCCGTACCTACGTATAAAATAAGTACTTTTTTTCTACAACTCTTTTCGCTGTGATGCTACATAATGGGTCTGCCTCTGGAAATCTAGTGGACACATCCATTATTGTTAAGAAATACTTATTCCTACTTAGTCTTTGCGATAGGGGACCTACACAATCTATCATGACTCTTGTGAAAGGATCCTTAAATGCTGGAATAGGTATTAAAGTTGCAGGTTTTATTACTGCGTATGTTACATATTTGAGACATTTGGCAATATTCACTACATCTTTGTGAAGTCCAGGCCAGTGAAAATATCTTTGTATTTCAGCCTGTAATGTCCTCACCCCGAAATGATCTCCAAGTTGTAACTCACGTGCCACTCGCAGCACTCCCTTTCTATACCCAACAGACAAAACAATTTGATGAATTTCTGTGCACGTCTGATCTGCTTCAATGTGTGCTGATCTCCATATCTGCATTAAAACAACATTTGTTAAGTAATAACACACAGGAATGCATTCATTCTCTTTCTTGCTAAATATCTTTTGATATAACTTCTGTAACTCCACATCTTTCTGCTGTAATTCAATCAGCTTAGCAGAGCTAAAAATACGTTCATATTTTCCTCGAGCTGAAAGTTAGGGGTCTAGTACACCTACCGCACATGCTCCAATCTTCTCTGGACACTCTAGCCTCACTTTACATAACTGAGCACTTTTTTCCTCACTATGAATTCCTGTTACCAGCACATTTTCTGGAAATAGTCTCTCAAGAGTGCATAAAGCCTCACCCCTCAGCATGACAGACTGAAAATATCCTGTGTCAATTAATATTGAAACCTTCTTAACAATTAATCCTGGCCTATGTAAATAAACTTTACCCTTTCATGTAAGTTTTGTTTGCAGATTTGGCACGTCCACTGATCATCTTGTACACACTGAGGCAGTTGCCTACTTTCCCTTATGCTTTTTGTTACGAGTCCAACAAAACTTCCAGACTTGTTTGGTTATCCAACATCTGGTTTTCTCCCAGCCCATCAACACTGTGATTTTGTGTGGCCCTCTTTTTTACAATGAAAACACGACTGGTTTTTAACTTCTTTGTCCCCCTCAAGGTTTTCTTTATTACTGTGGTAAATTATCCTTATGATCTACACTGTGATCTACCTTTCCCTTTGCCCGTGAGGATATCTCTTTGCTCCAATTTCTGTCCCTCAGAGACCAGAACTAGTTCTGGATGCCAAACCAAGTTTATGGACCAGTTCATAATCATCAGCCATTTCAGTAACTAACCTTGCGGCTTACACTCTCTGCTCTTCCACCTGAGTTTGCACTACTTCAGGCAGTTTGAATTCCTCCAAGTGTTAACCTCTTTAAGGGCATCATAGCTTTCCTTGAATTTTAAAACTCTTATCCAACTATCGAAATTAGTCTGTTTGATCCTTACAAACTCAGTGTAGGTTTCACCAGGATCCCTTATTAAATTCCTGAAATGTTGCCTATGCAGACAAAATGATTTTTTAACCTCCTTATTCTCCCCAGATACCTCCTCTGATAGGGATGCGAATACCTCACCAGTCCTAACTACAAGTTTCGTTTGGATCAACAAAATCCACATAGCCTCTGGCCACTGCATTTGTTTAGCCAATTTTTCAAATGAGATGAAAAGGGCATCACATTCTTCTCATCAAATTGAGGCGATGCTTGAACATACTCACACAAATTCTCACTAGGCTTCTGGCTACCAGGGGCTTTCCCATCCTCACTCTCTTCCTTACTAAGCCCACCCTCAGCCGTTATCTCCAGCCTTTTACACTGACTCCTTTTTAATTGTCAGTTTTTGTTCTTCAAAAGTTCTCTCTTTCTCTCTCCGCTATTGCTCTCTCTTTTGCCATTCTTTCTTTTACTCTCTGTTCTGCTGCTTTCTTTTTTCCCCCTCTTCTGTATTTTATCGAAAGTCAAATGTTTCATTTTGGATATTAGTTTGATTGGGTTGAGAAAACTTAGAATAGTAATGGCTATTTCAATCGCCAAACGTTTTCTGGGTGTGCATGCGGTGACTTTGGAAATTTTACGAAAAATGAATAAGACCAAGTTGCAAGAATTAGCAGAGAAGCTGGAATTGGAACTGACTGCTTCTGTGAGGAAAGGAGAGATAATTACAGCGGTACCTCGTCAATTAAACTTGCTGGAGAAACCATCAGAATCAGAGATGGCAAGAATTCAGTTGCAAATCAAACATCTTGAGCTAACGGCGAGAGTTAAGGAAAGGGCAGCCAAATTCCTTCACACTCTCCTCACGATACCATCACTGCAGGGATTGGTCTAGGGAAACTCCATTACACTGTCTCTCTGCAGCAAGGAGATCATTGAGTATAAATGAAAGTAAATACTGTCTCAAGTATACTCCACAACTGCAGGACGGTGTCTTCACTTTTATTCTTTAATCATTTTGTAATGAACGATACTACTCAGTTGTTGTGCTGATTACTTGCTGAGTCATAGAGTAAAAGAGATGCACAGCATGGAAACAGATCCTTCGGTCGGACCTGTCCGTGCCAACCAGATATCTCAACCCAACGTAGTCCCACCTGCCAGTACCCGACTGCTCTGTAGGAATTCTGTTAGTGCCTCATGATCAAGGACATCCAGCTCCTTTTCACCAAGAGCACTTCCCATCATCTCGCCTTCTCATAAATACAAACTGAGAAGGATGGCATTTTTTGCCAATCATTTATTTGCCTTATGAAGCAAAGTTACACCAACAACATCACTGTTGCCACTCGAGTTGATTGGTGATGCTGAGGAGGCGATGGCCGAGCTGTATTATTTCCGAGTATTAATCCAGGGAATCAGGTAATGCCCTAGACACCGGATCCGAATCCCACAATGGCAAATGTTGGAAATTAAATTCAATAAAATATCAGGAAGTAAGAATCAAATGAAACAATGAAACCAAAGTCGATTGTCCTACTTTGCACCCTCATGCCCTTCAGAAAAGGAAATCTACCATCTTCAGCTGGTCGGGCTTACATGTTACTCCACAACAATGTGGTTAACTCTCAGTTGCAGTTTGAAATAGCCAAGCCAGTCACTCAGTTATATCAGTCACTTCAAAACCTCAAAGAAAAGAAACCGCATGGATCTCAGCACTGACTCCTTACAGCCCACAGACTGCAGTGGGTCAGGAAGGCAGCTCACCAACACCTTCTCAAGACCAAAGAGGAAAGGGAATTAAATACTGGCCCAGCATCCCATTACTGAATAAAAGACGATGATCACACTCAGGGAAGAGAGAACAACAGACATAAATAACTTTAAGCAGGGACTTTGACATATACCTTACATGGCCATGATTATCAATAATATGGGAACAGGAAAAACATAAGTAATGTGTAATTTCAGTTTTTATTTCCATCACAGCTGACCATCAACAATCCCTTTGTTTGTTTATTTCTCTCTATCTCTTTCTTTTTCCATCTATTCAACTCAATCCTTCTCCCCTTCATAACAGATGTCGGTGTCACCAACATCAATCACACTATTTCCCAACTGTGTTCAGTTCCGATGTATGAATTGAATTGCCAATTCTATTTTTCTTTCGACCCGAGGGCGCTGCCAAATCTGCTCAGTTTGTCTGGCACTTTCTCGTTCTTTATTGTTTCTGATCTGTTGCATCATTCTTTGCTTTATATAACCTTTAATTTTGTAATTATTTGTAATGTCTGTATTGCTGACAGGGGCAGCATTCGTTGACCTAAACAAATGTCATTTACTGCGAGGTCATTCTTTCAGTTAGTACAGAACCAAGCACGTTGCTGTGGGTCTCACATCAATCTTAAGTCAGACCAGAGAGTAACTCAAGATCTATTTAACAAAGGATATCACTGAAATAGATAAACGTAAATGCTGGAGATGTAATGGTTGTTATTAGTAAAACTTGCTTTTTTTCCAATTCCTGTCTTGTGAATTTACTTTCTGACATCGTCTGTGGTAGGATGTAGAACAGGATCTTTCTGTGTAATAAGCTGTGCATCTGAATTACATTTCTTCCGACATTACTGCTCTGAGAGAGTGTTCCTGACATTAAGTTATTTTAGAGACAAGAACAAATTTGTGATCGAATTATTTGCAACTGAAAGAGTGCTTAGAAGAGAGGTGGAACCATACCGTCTGAATTTTACCGAAGCATAGATAATAGATAATGAAGCATCAGCATTGAAGCCAAGATGGTGACTGGGCATATAATCGAGCTGGTAGTGGGTTGGTTTGGTGATGGACAGAATACCGAGACATAAATGAATTCAGGGAAGAAAGATACTTCGATATTGTGAACAGTCTTGTTCTCAGATGTTTGTGAGAGCGGGGGTGGGGTGATTCTGAAATTAGTGGGTACTTAATGGGATTTGCATTTGAAACTGAAGACAATAGTTTTCGTCTTTGACAAATATAGATAACAGAAATAGCAAAGAAGTTCGCCATGGTTGAAGAGATTAATAAATGGATAGAGATGAAGAAACTTACCAGGAACACCAACAATTGCGAGGATAGGATAGTAACCCGCCTGGATAATCATCAGGGCACCCCATATCCGAAGTGATAATGTTGACCGAGACGAGGAAAAAAGCGAAAGACCCCAGGATAAACTCCTGTCCATTGTTGCAGCATTCCAGTCTAATGTTCTCAGATTCTGATCCATTAATGGATCATTCCAGACTATTCTCAGATGTTTAAATCTCCTTCTTGTGTCTCTGCAGCTGTGTCCCTTTGAGCGTTGGAGTTGATGCATCTGCTGCGACAATGGCATAAACCATTGCAAGAGACCTCTTACAAATAGGAGACGGAAAACATCCAGTGACACAACCAGCACCCATGGAGACTGGCATCAATCACAGTCACTGAACAAACAACTTCATTTAACCCCTTTCAGTACGGTTCCTTCAGTTCCCAAAACTACTGGACTGGATTGAATATTGGCACCGCTGGCTATTGATCACATCTCCCATCACCCATTGCTCTCGTGAAGTTAGTAGTGAGGGAGAAAGATGCATGTTTTCTTATCGAGGCTAGATGATTCTGCTGCGTTGTCCGTTTGTAATACTGTAACTGGCTGAACCGCCCACCACCACCACCCTCAAAAACCATAATCTACATGCCGTTACCGGGCAGATCTCTCCTCGACTGGAACACGCATCAAACAATATATTTACAGTGGATATATTTGCACTCCAATATATAGGAAATGTGAATTTGCCTGGGCATTCCTTTAATTGATCTAATGAGGCAATTTTGTATTTTCAACTCTCAATGAGATTCAGCATTTTTTAAAATATAAACTCACAAACACCTTAACACACTTTTTAAGCACAAGTTTCTCAATTTCTCTTCATGGAAGCATCATGCCAGGGTTTAGTCTGGACTGAATCGCTGATAAGATCATTATTTATAAAGTTGATTCAACCTGTACACAATACACCTCACAGTCTCTCAACAAAATACTATTTTTGGGAAAGATACATTTACTCTGGTACTTTAATCATTTTGCATGATGAGCCACATATCATTTACTTCCTGCTGCGTAAGAATTCTGTTTGTGACTTATGACCAAGCACATCCCGGTCTGTTTCAACAACAGCACTTCCCAACCTCTCACTATTTAATGAACATAAATGTGAATGATGATATTTATTGTTCATATCTGAAATACTTTATATCTTGCGAAGAGCTATTGCCCAAACACTGATCCTTCTGATACACCAAAGCCTTCACTCCAGATAATTACATTACTCTCTTCCTTCTCTCGGCTATCCAACTTTTAATACGTTCGGTGTATTCCACCCCTACCTACCCATGGACTCTAACATTCCCCACTCATCTGTATTCAACCATGTCAAACATCGACTGAAAATTCAAATACTTCATTCCCACTGGTTCTCAATTGTCGATGTCACAACGGACAATCTCCACAAAATCCAGCAGGTTTATCAAAGATCAAGATCATTTCCCCTTCCTGAATCTCGATTGACTCGACTGAATCATGTCATTATTTTCCAAGTGTCTAGTTGTCACATTCCTCACAAAAGGTTCCAATGTTTTTCTCACAGCTTACATCAAGCTAACCACTGTTTAGTTAGCTGTTTGCACACTCCGTCCTGTTTTAAATATTTAGGTTTACAATCGCTGCTTTCAAGTCTGGAGGATCATTTCCAGAATCTAACCAGCTTTGAAGAACAATCAGTAATTCTTTCACTAGCTCTACTGCCACCTCCTCAATACTCGGGGATGTAGCTCATCAAATGCAGCAATATACCAACCTTAAATTCAATGAGATTTTGAAAGACGTACCTTTTATTAATTCTAATTTACTGCTGTTCCTCATTATCACCAGTCACTCTGTTCCCTTATATTTCTGGAAGTTTCTTTCAGTATCTTCCTCAGGGAGATGGACACAATATATTGCTCTCAGCGGACAGATGGGTCCTGTCAGCCAGTGAATATATCGGAGGACTGCACTCCGGTGATGATGGATATGTTACTCACCCCTGCCTGGAAAGTTCCAGTTTAATTTATGGTGAGCATTAACACAGTCCTGTCACTGGTGTGACGCTACACAGTATACTGAAGGAGGGTACACAGATCAGTGACCACCTCAGTTTTGAAACAAACTGGCTTCATACCTGACACCTGATCCAGCTTAGACAAATGTCCCGGGAAATCCCAGGAAAGATAATGTACTGTCCTGCACCTCCCTATTTATAGAGCTTTCCTTCCGTGGAGCCTCATCTCCATTTGTTTACCATGGACCCAGACACTCTGTAAATGCAATGAAAAGAGTGGGGTCACCAGACCCAGCAGCTGACAATACAAACCCGAGATAAGCATCCACAGTAACTCCACTGATTTTCCAATGACAGGAACAGGTCAATTCCCCACATGGAACGTGCACGCGCTCAGTGTTGAAAACTATTTCCACTCCTGAGTTTCTCTTCCTGGCTGAGAAAGCCGTTGCATCTCTGCACACTCCCACAGTAAGAGGTTCTCTCTCCAAAGAAGCAGTTGACAATGTAGCATTAACTTCCTCTATATCTGAGCAACTATAAGGGCAGCACCAGTATTGCTAATGGATTCGATCATCAGAGAAGAGAGATAAGGGAACCTAATTCAATTTAAACAGGGACATATCTAAATGGACACGATATTCAGGAATATGGGAAATAGGGAAATGTGAGAATAACTTGCCTTTTTTTTTCCTTTCAGTTCATCATCAGCAATCCCTTTGCTTACTTTTCATTTCTTTTCCTCTCTTTTTCTGGCCATTTCACCATCCATTCAATTTAAACCTAGCCCCCACCTCTCTCTCCAACCCAACCATCCATGATACCAGGATAAATAATATTATTTCCCAGTTTGCTTTCAGTTGTGAAGCAGGTTCAAAACATTATCTGCATTTCTCCTGAGAGAGGCTGCCATACCTGCGAGATTCTCGAACACTTTCAGACTCTGGAGAATTTTATTTTCGATCTCTAGAACCCACCATTCTTTGATTTATTTCACCTTTAATGTTGTTTCACGGGATGCCAGCATCACGGGCAAGGGCAGCATTTGTTGTCCATCACTATTTGTCCTTGATCACGAGGCCATTTGTCAAGACAAAATGGAGCCAACAATGTTGTTGTGAGTCTGAAGTCACACTGAGCTCAGATTGGGAAATAATGTTAAGTTTCTTTAACAAAGACTATCAGCAAAATAATAAAAATAAATCTTAACGGCTTCTGGTTTCCATGAGTGAAATTATTCCAATTTTTGTCATTCGAATTTAATCTCTGACATCGGCTGTGGTAGGATGTTAAACACTGCCTTGGAGTCACAGCCCGTACCTTTGAATTACCCGTCTAGTTACATGATCACTCTGATACTGAGTCCTTATTGCCTAGTCCGTATTCCCTAGTTCCTGCCGGAGAGAGATGGTGGAGAAATCAGTTTAACTACCAACAATAAAAAGGATTTTGGGGAAAAAAGCGAAAGGGAGATTGATAGACAATTTCATGTAAGATCACAGGTTTCAGAATGCTGAAATGAAGGCATTTAGACAGCATCCTACAACATGAGCCAGTATTCCCAGGATGATTAAAGGTGAAGGGGATATTGGCGTCAATAAAGATGAGGGAGAGTTTTAGATGAACATTTGTTCTGCAACTTTGTAACTGGGTGTAGGGTCAGCAGAGGCTTCGACTCATTGGGCTGAATCTAATAATAGTTTGTCTCAGTGACATTTTTATTGAGTGTGACAAAGGGATTATCTGTACGAGACTGAACTAGTTTCATGGCGCTATCTTATCGAACTCACCACATTAACTACCCACTCAATCTCATAGTGTTCCTCGCATTCAATGCCACCCCAATTCTCCAACCTAATATGGCTGGAGGGACTCACCATCGCACTGATGCCCCTGGCTACTCTATGATCACTGACACTGGTGCCATCTTTAAAAGGCGATTGGGCACAATGTTGTACTTCCTCAGTTTGAAGCCACCCTGAACAGTTGACCCCGAGCATGGCAGGTAAGGGGAGCTAACACCACGGTTTTTCATCAGAGGCACAGAGGTCCTAGTGGATGGGCTAGTATGGGGGGTCCATTCTCTTCTCAGAGGAGGCCTCACCACCAGCCCCACCGAGCACGGTCTGAGCTCACCACCCAGCTCAGTGCAGTATCTGCGGTCTCTCTCTCTCTCTCTCACACACACACACTTTGATTATGGAATTTTCCAGATAGTGTTCCAAAGAATTCCCATTGTCAGGTATAGGAACTTTCAGTCATTCAACCCCCTGGGTGCAAAAATATGCACTTATTTTATATCCAATCACAGTTAGTAATTCTGGCTATTTCACTTTGTCTCACATTATTGTATTCAGCCAAACACTGCTTCTTTATACTTGTCGCGTTATGAAATACAATTTTGAGCAGAGAACATTTTATCCTCAGCTGTAATCTTGACCGTTATCTGAATTGTACCTTTTTCCTTGTTATGAAAGTTTCTCTTGCCCTTTGCCTGTGCCTGTTTCTGTCTGTAACAGTTACACTGTCTCCCACTCAGTTGGCTGGGCGGCTGGTTTGTGATGCAGAGGGAGGCCAGCAGCGCAGGTTAAGTTCCCCACACTGACAAGGGTACCATGAAGGGGACGCTCTCTCAACAATGGGCAATCGAGCATGGCAAATCCACTCTAAGCTGCACATCTTTGTACTCTGGGAGGAAACTGGAGCATTGGGAGGGAACCCACACAGATGCATGGGGAATGTTCAAACTCACCTGACGTTGGAATTGAAACCAGCTCCTTGGTGATGTGCGGCCACAGTGATAACCACATATCCATCATACACCTCAGTTAGCTCTGTTCATTACTTGTAGCTGACTAAAGAAATCCAACTGGCTTGTTCTGATAACTGAACTTGACCCAGTATTAGACCTTTATCATTGGCCATATCGCCAACCTGGTAACATTTAAAATTTGTTCTGAGCAGTGGAGGAGTGGGACTAGAAATGGAAACAGTGACACCCTCCAACCTAAGTCAGAACTGGACTGAGGAGAAATTCACAAAGTGGGAATTCATTCAAGTGGGAGTTCTCTCGCCCAGAAGGTTGGGATGGCTGAATCTTCATATTATATCGAGGCTGACTTTGTCTGATTTTCCATAGACAGGTGAATCAGGGATCATTGTGAAATCAGAGAAAAGTGCAGCTGGGAACACAATGAGATGAGCCATGACCTTATTGACTGGTGGAATAGTGTCAAAGTTCCGAATGGCCCAGTCGTGTCCGTTCCATTCAGCCCTTCGGTCCTGCTGTGCAGGAGCAGATTGAGGCCACTCCGATGGTTTGGTGTTGTTTGGCAAATGTATTGGAAAATTCAGGCTAGGTCAGGCAGTGACCGTCCTCCTCCAATCCCTCTTTTCAGGCTTCTCCTCTCTGTAACTTCTGCTCCTGATGTCGGTCATGTTACAGGCCCAGATTCGCATTGAATCCAGCCCCCATGCCCCACACAAGGTCAACTCAGACAAACCCTCTGCCGTCTCTGAATGCAACATTTTACATCATGACTTCCAGGAAAATAATCAAATATTTTCCAAAAAACATAAATAAGAACGGAAGAAATAGGAAGCTGCGCTCATTCAATAAGAACATGGCTGATCTACTCCACGGCTCAACTCCACTTTCCTGCTAACCCCTTGCATCCCTCAACTCGCTGAAATGTCACAAACCAATCCACCCGTCTGTAAATATAATCAGTGACACAACCTCCATAACTCTCGGGGTTAGGAAATTCCAGCCATTCCTACATTCTGAAAGAAGACATTTCTTTACGTCTCAGTTTGAAATCGATATTCCTTATTCTGTATCTAGATATCTGACTTCGAGACTCTGCTCTAGTGTGGAACCACCTTCTCAACAACGACCTTGTCAAGCCCCCTCTGTATCTTATCCGTTTCAGTAATGACACTCTCATTCATTTAAACCACAATGAATAATCACCTCAGCACTTTTGATGTGTTCAATAATTCAAACCTTTCATTCCAGGAACCAGTCAAATGAACCAACATTTCTGCATCAGCATGCTGACGTAATGTTTCATATACAGGAACAGTCCAATCCGTTGTACTGCTCCTTTTTTGGGATTCCTATCCATTTAATAACAGCCTGCCTTTTGGTTGTCAGTGTCATCCTCAAATTCGAATGTATATCGCACTCAGCTCCCGTCGTCAGGAGCTGAATGCAGCTCTTGTAAGCAGCTCTTGCCGTCGGACTGATATTTGTGGTACTCCAGCAGATACATTTTTTTCATAAAGATCGATGAATCATGACTCTCCGATTTGTAAGTATTTACCAAATGCCATCCCATGGTAATCTATCCCATGCCACCCGTCGGTCTATGAGCTTCTGTCTTGTATAAGAATCTTTACTTTGTGATACCTTGTGGAAAATCTCTAGAAAGCCTCATGTATTCCAGTCCCCCTTTATCAAGGCCACTTGTTACATTCTCATGGATTTCCAGAAAAACTTTGCATTATTTTACAGTCAAAATGTAATTCTCCTTTAACAAGACCATGCTGACTTTGTGTGAAGCTTTTCTTAATGCTCTGCATTTCCTTCCTTAATAACAGACTCTCACAGATTCCCAGCAATAATGGTTAGACTAAGTGTTTCCTGCTTTCAAGTCTCGCTCGTTTCTTGAAGACAGGCGCCACATTGGAGGGTCTCCAGTTTCACTGGATCACTCCTTTAATCCACAGAGCTATGGAATATTTAACACAGAGCCACCAGCCACTCTGTCACCACTTCTTTTAAAACCAGCTATGAATTGCTGATGACCTGTTTACCCTTGGTCTTATCTGTTTGAGAAATGTCTTGTTACTCATGTTAGAGACAGCTCAATAAATGCTGTTACCATTTTGCTTATATCATTGAAATATTTACAGCTCCTTTACCTGTGAGGAATGATGTAAAATACGGGTGTAAATTATCTGTCTGTTCCCTGTATCCAGTTCCCCAGTCACACCCTCCAAATATCCTCAATATACTTTCCTGGCTTCCTTTTTATCAAAGATCACATACACACACACACACACACACACACTCACACACAAAACTCTAACTCTTCTTACATACATGGAAAAGCTTGTACTGCTTATTTTTATATTTCTTGCCAATTTACTTATATCACATCTTTTCTTCCCTTTTCTTCGCTTTCTATATTCATACAGCCTTATCACATACAAACACAATCTTTGGTCCAACTTGTCCATGCCGGCCAGGTTTTCCAAACTAAACTATTCCCATCTTCTTGCATTTGGCCCATATGCCTCTAAACGGTCCCCAAACACACGTTCGTCAAAATGCTTTTAAATGTTGGAGATGTACTTGCATCTGCCAGTCTTCCTCTGGCAGCTCATTCCATAAACACGTCACTCTCTGTGCAAATAACAGTTCCTTCTTCGTCCCTTTTAAATCTTCCCTCTTCCACCATAAACCTGTGGCTCTATGAGTTAATTTACCTATCCTGTGGTAAAGACCTCGGCTTTTCACCCTGCCCAAGTCTCCCCTGATTTTGTAAATTACTATAATGTCACCCCCTCAACCTCTTATACTCCATCTGATACTAACTTCAAGAACAAGCATTTAAAGATCAGCACGGTAAGTTTGAAACAATATTAAAAGTGACAGGTAACCAACGCTCAGCCCAAACTTCATACTGTTATTTGTTTTCTTCTTTATGTTACAATACTAAGGCAGCATGAAAATCTTCCTGGTGCCAATAAGCCGTCAAGCACCTGAATTCCTTTGCCTGATTTATTTCTAATATTTTGATACGAAGTACAACTGGCTCATCAGACTTAGCAATGCTTAATCAAGCTACAATACTACTATGCTAGCCTTCAACTACTACCTTGTTACTGATATGAATTGAGTTTTTGTCTTTAGTTCCACAAGTTCCATGTGATCACTTAGTATTTCTCAGCGATTTTCCTCCGTGATGACAGATGCAAAGTAATTGGCTGCTTTCTTCGTCATTTCCCTGTTCTCCACAATAACCTCTCCTCTCCCAATTACAAAATTCCACATTTGACCTTGCTTTTATTTTGTTTTCTTTGCAATACAGATTGTAGATTTATGTAGTCTTTGTGTTCTTCTTTCACAGAATCATTAAAAGCCCACAGTATGAAAAAGGCCCTTGGGTCCAACAAGTCCATCCTGCCCCTCCGAAGAGTAACCACCCAGACCCATTCCCGTCCGATTCTACATTTTGCGACAGATGCAGCAAATCTCCACATCGCTGAACACTTTGGGCAAATAAGCATGGCCAATTCACCAAACGTGTAAATCTTTGGAATGTGGGAGGAAACCGGAGCACCCGGAGGTAACCCACGCAGACAGGGGGAGAACATGCAAACTCCATACAAACAAATTTCTGAGAATTTTCCAGTTTCCACCATGTCTACAATTCTTCTGAAATCACTTCCTACGATTAATGTAATCTTTTATTTATCATTAAGCAACGTAGCATTCATTAAGTCACTTGCCCTTTCCTTGGTGATTCTATCTTAAAGAAATAGACATTTTATTTCACACATTGCAGTATTTCTGCAGAGCTTCTGGTCTTGACCAAGTGTATCCAAGAACACAGCAAAAGACGTGAGAAGATATTGCAGGGGTCCTGGCTGATCTTTTTGCATCATCGCTGGCCACGGGGGTGGTCCTGGAAGACTAGAGGGTAGAGAACGCTGTGCCCTTGTTCAAGGAGGGCTGCGAAGAAAAACCTGCAAACTATAGACCAGCTAGCTTAACAACTGTAGTAAGTTGAGAAGGTTCTGAGAGATAACATATACATGGATTTGAAAAGACACGGATTTATAAGGAGCAGTCAGCGCTGCTTTGTGCATAAGTTATCATGGCTCACAATTCTTTAGCGTTCTTTTGAGGAAGTGACCTGGAATGTTGATGAGGGTAGGGTGGTAGACATAGTCTATCTAGATTTCAGAAAGGCCTTTGATAAGGTTCCACATGATAGGCTGCTCTGAATGGTTTGATAGCATGGAATCCAGGGGACTCTGGCAAATTGAATACTCAATTGGCTTGATGGTAGAAAGCAGAGGCTAATACTGGAAGGATGCTTGTTGGACTTGAGGTCTGTGACTATTGGAGTGTCTCAGGGGTTGTTGCTGGGCCTATTCCTGTTTGTTATCTATATCAATGATTTGGATGAGAATGTGCAAAGCATGATTAGTAATTAGGCTGATGACAATAAAATAGGCAGGACTGTGAACAGTGAGGTTATCAGAAATTGCAGCAGGACCTTTATCAGCTGGGGAAGTGGGCTGAGAAATGGCAAATGGAGATTAATATGTAGGATGTTGCTTTTTGAAAAGTCAAATCCAAGTTGGAATTTCGTGGTGAATGTTAGACTCTGAAGGATTGTAGTGGAACAGGGGGACCTTTGTGCTCAGATCCGTGGTTCTCTGAAAGTAGTTGCACGTAGACAGGGCAGTGAAAAAGGCTTTTGGCACACTGGTCTTCATCAGTCAGGGCATTGAGTATGGACGTTCGAGAGTTATATTGCAGTTGGACAGGACGCTGGTGAGACATGCACTTGGAATATTGTGTTTGCTTTTGTTCGCTTGCCATAGGAAGGATGTGATTAAATTGGAAAGAGGACAGAAGAAATTTACAAGGATGTTTCCAGTACTCAATGGTCTGAGTTGTAGGGAGAGTTTGGGCAGGAATTTTCCTTTAAGTGGAAGAAACTGAGGGGAAATCGTATAGATATGTATAAGATCATGAGATGCGTCAATAAGGTGAATGCACTCATTCTTTTTCCCAGTTTTTGGAATCAAAGACTAGAGGACATCAGGTTAGAGGTGAAAGAATAAAAAGGATCCTGAGCGCCAAGTTTTTTAAGCAGAGGTTGGTATACATATGGAATGAGCAGACAGCAGTTTGATTGAGGCACGTACATTAACAACATTCAAAAGGCTTTTAGACAAATACGCAGATAGGAAAGATTTAGAAGAATAAGGGACAAGGGCAGGGAAATGGAATTATCATGGATGGACATTTTGGTCGGCACGGACCACTTTGGTGCAAAGGGCCTGTATCCAAGCTGCAGGGCTTCATGATTCTAATATTCTAACAACCATTTCGTGTCTACCACTCCGTGTTCAAACATTCGAGATTGTATGCAGGTGCCGTGTAAAATGCAGTATATTAACCTCTCTAGTCCTCAGAGCAAGGTTATTAATGAGTCCTTCTGACCACACAACACCAAATCCAAAATAACTTGCTCTCTTGTTTGAGTCACAACATACTCTTCAACCAACCTGTTATACGCTTATGGAATTTACTTTTCACAACATTGGCAGTCACTTAGTTAACGCAGTTTAGATGCAATTTGAGATCATGCAATAATACAATATTTGCATCTCTAATTTACAGAGCATGTAATGCACAGAATTTGCCTGAGAGCAAATAATACACTAGTACACTAATGCTTGCTTCTCCTTCCTATTTGTAAGATCTACCCAAACTGATTCTGTGGAAGCTGAGGGACAGGGTCTGTGGCGTGATTAGTGATAGACGTGAACAAGCCATTCTGGGAGGGTCACCTCGACGCTGACATGATCTGAAGAAATGACCAGCATCACAGGACAAGCATCAATATCCTCCCCACTCTGCCAGGTTAACTTTCACCGTACTCTCTCTGCGCCCTCACACTCACTAACTGTTATAGCACCTACCCCCTAACAAGGCTCACATTTTATCTCTAAATAAGGCTCAGGCACTACCACTCTCACTATTGAATTCAGCACCGACCATCACCCCCCTCCCCACCCCGCCCTCCCCACCACCCAGCGCACTCTCTCCCTCCACTATACTCCCAACACTAATAGCACTGTTCAAAGTTTGGGAGAAGATTTGGAGCTCGGGCGCTCGTTGTTGTGGTTCTGTTCGCCGAGCTGGGAATTTGTCTTGCAAACGTTTCATCCCCTGTCTAGGTGACATCCTCAGTGCTTGGGAGCCTCCTGTGAAGCGCTTCTGTGCTGTTTCTTCCTGCATTTATAGTGGCCTGTCTCTGCCGCTTCCGCTTGTCAGTTCGAGCTGTCCACTGCAGTGGCCGGTATACTGGGTCCAGGTCAATGTGTTTGTTGATAAAGTCTGTGGATGAGTGCCATGCCTCGAGGAATTCACTGGCTGTTCCCTGGCTGTGAACACCAACTAGCCACGAAACGACACGACCAGCGATCCTTAGTAGCTACACACACAGACGACAAGCAACATGAATTCGACTGGGACAACACTACTATTATAAGACAAGCCAAACAGAGAACAACCAGGGAATTCCGAGAGGCATGGCACTCATCCACAGATTCTATCAACAAACACATCGACCTGGACCCAATATACCGGCCACTACAGCGGACAGCTCGAACTGACGACCGGAAGCAACAGAGACAGGCCACTATAAATGCCGGAGAAAACAGCACAGAAGCGCTTCACAGGAGGCTCCCAAGCACTGAGGATGTCACCAAGACAGGGGACGAAACGTTTGCAAGACAAATTCCCAGCTCGGCGAACAGAACCGCAACAACTAATAACACTGCATGGATACAACACTGTGGGCTGACTCCCTCCGAACACCTCAGTATTCCCCCTCCCCCTCCACCTACACCAGCATTAACAGCATGGACACACACTCCCACCACCACTCCCACCCACCATTTCTCCCATTCCCGCAGAAACGGACTGTAATAGGAGAGAAAGGGCCAAGCCGGATGATGAAGCACCCGATATCTGATCCACCTCCACCCCCCCAGCCATGTGGGGAGGACCCTGGTATGAGCCAGAGAGGACTGGGACGTGTCATATGGAGATTCCGTGACATTCATGTCCCTCCAACTGAGTAAAAAAACAAGGTTCAGTGATGGGCAATTCGCACTTTAACCATTTTGTCTGTTCTCACAATTTTCTCCCTCCCAAAACAACAAACAACTCATTGCAGAGCGATACAGACACAAAAATATTCAGAGACATATGTACATACGCTAATATACTGTCACTCACCGTACATACACGGCGATACAACCACACACAAGTAGAGGCATATGGAGATATAGACAGTCGCACACAAATACACACAAGCACAAGTAAAACGCACAGGCTAATACACAGATAAACCGATGTCAGTACATAAATACACAAACACACCGACACATGAACAAACACACACAAGTGCACATACGAACTCACAGAGACACAGACACTAGTGCTTATAGGACAGAGATAGATAGGTTTTTGATGAATAAGCATGTCAAGAGCTACAGAGAGTAGTCAGGAGAATGATGTTGAGAAATCTCTAATGTCTCTGGCATTCAGAGTCGATGGGCCGAATGTCCTAATTCTGCATTTTTAATGCTCGTGCGGTGTCATGCTATCAGTTATTCTCTTCCTGGGACAGGAGCAGGGAATGAGTTTAATACATATTTGATTAAAAAGGGTCAGTGGTCCTATTGGACAGGTTTAGAGGGCTGAATAGTTTATATCTATGCCTAATTATTATGTCCTTGTATTTCAAAAAAGGTGGCGATTTCATGTTAGGTTAACACAGTTTAAAATAACAGGTTCCACACTGAAATAAGGTCGCCCGTTTCACTTTAGTGTTGTATTATCTGTAGGGTCCTCATCCTCAGGGAGCAGTGAAGACTCGGTTTTTGAAGATATTCAAGGCTGAGCTCGAGTGATCTTTGCTGGACAGGAGAGTCAATATTTATTGGGAACAGACAGGAGACGGATGGTCAAACACAATCAGATCAGCCATGAGCATTCTGACTAGTGGCGCCGGATGGACAACTGCTGCCCCTACCCCATGCGTTGTTCCGTCAATCCACCCCTTGAGGCTGTTACAGAGATATACTGCTGCCCCTACCCCATGTGTTGTTCCCTCAATCCACCCTCGAGGCTGTTACAGATACATGTTGCTCTCGCTACGTCATGTGTTGTTCTCTTAATCCACGCTCGATACTGTTGCAGAGACATACTGCTGCCCATACCCCATGTGTCGTTCCCTCAAACCACCCTTTGATGCGGTTACAGAAATATACTGCTGGCCCTACCCAATGTGTTGTTCCCTCAATCCACCCTCGATGCTGTTACAGGGAAATACTGCTGCCACTACCCTATGTATTGTGCCCTCCATCCACCCCTCGAAGCTGTGACAAAGATAGGGGGCCATCTCATTTAGCCAGTCATTATCGTTACCATGAGACTGGAGGGGTATATTCTGCCTATTTAATAAGTTACAGAGGAAAATAGAACTAATCATTTTAGCTCATTGAGTACATTTTACTGCACAGCACGCCATGTAAACATCTCAGCTCTTACACAGGAAGCTGTTGCTAACAGGAAATAGAGAGTAGCGATAAATGCTTATTTTCACATTACAAAGCTGTAACTGGTGGAGTGCCTCAGAGATCACTATGGGATCATCAACAATCAGTACCTGGACCAAAGATCTGGAAGAAGGGTCTGAATATATCAAAGCCCAATTAGCTTAAACATAAAGCTGGTCATCCGGTATGTCATCAAATGGAGGTCGTGTGTCATCAATGTGATATAGGCAAAGGGAGATTAGTGAGCAAACCTTCACCAGATATAGCATAATGTGAGTTGTCTATTTTGGATGGAAGGATAAAACAATGGTAAACAATTTAAGTGGAGAGCGACTGCAGAACTCTGAGATACAGACCGTATGCATGATCCTGCTGCACGAATCAGATGTCGTTAGTCTGCACTTGCTGTAAGTGATTTGGAAGCTAAGTGGAATGATTGTGTTTCTGGCAAAGGGTACCAGTTTTAATCAGGAATTTTTTACTGCATCTGTACTGGTAAAAGTGAGGAGTGCAGATGCTGGAGATCAGAGTCGAACATTGTGAGGCTGGAAAAGCACAGCCAATCAGGCAGTGTCCGAGGAGCAGGAAAATTGGCGTCACGGGTATAAGTTCTTCTGCAGGAATATACCCGAAACATCGAGTCTCCTGTTCGTTGGGAGTGCCTGACCTGTTGTGGTTTTCCAGCATCACATTTTTCGCGTCAAAACTGTACAGGGCGTTTCTAAGACCACATCTGGCACATTATGTGCAGTTTTGATCCCTTAACCTAAAAAATAGTCTTGAAGCTTATGAACAATGTTTTGTTCACACTTTTGTGGAATGAAGGCCTTTTGTTTTGAAACATTATCAATTTTGGTCTGAGATGAGAAATCCTTTAGAAGCATACACAATTTTGAGAAAAATCAGCGGGATGTACATTTTCTCTTCTCAGGGAGACAAAAACTATGGAATAAATTTTAAGAATAAAATGCATTGATTTTAGCACAAATATTATGAAAATATCAGCCGATTTTTAAAAATTAAGCATATACATACCAACAAATCATCAAATTATAAAGCAGGAATGTTCTTTTTTGCTAATGAAAGGCACTGTGTATAACAACAGCAATGATGCACTTGCATATCGTCCATTATGATCCATTCCAGAGAATTTTCACGACGAGCACACACGGCCCAGTTTGGTGTTCAGTTGACATGATTGCATGTTTCAACACAGAGAGGGAGAACAATGTTCCCTGCCTGAGAAGCAGCAGCCAATTTATCCCTCTCTCTTCTTTTGTTCCAACTGGCAACAGTAAATCTCTGACTCACCTCTACCTGATGAGTCGTGGAATATTCCTGATGAGAGGTTCATTGGAATCTCTCTACCGTCTGAAGCAAAGGGAATTCAGCTAAATCCAACTATTCTGGGGAGAAATCACATCACAAGTAGCTTGCCTGAGCAGAATGGGCGGCTCGGCGGCTCAGTGGTCAGCACAGCTACCTCCCAGCACCAAGGTCCTAGGTTTGATTCCAACCTCGGGCGACTGTCTGTGTGGAGTTTGCGTACTCTCCTCGTGTCTGTGTGGATTTCCTCCGGGTGCTCTGGTTTATTCCCACTGGTCACCTGCAGGTCAGGTGAATTAGCCATGCTAAATTGCCGATAGTGTTCGGTGCATTAGCCAGAGGGAAATGGGACTGGATCAGTTAATCTTGGGAGGGTCGGTGTGCACTTGTTGGGCTGAAGGGCCTGTTTCCACACTGTAAGGAATCTAAACTAATGACTTGAGAGGACCAAATAACATTTGGGACAGTCTATCATCTATCCAGTTGTTATGAGTTCAACTATTATGAAACTCTGGAAAGCTTTCATTTTTCTGTTTGTCATAAGATCTCTGTGTGTGTGTTTCACATTATTCTAGAAGATGAGCCAGGCTGAAATTTATATCATTAGCCATATCACTAAACTTTGAAATTTGTTGTAAAAAGTGGAGCAGTGTGACAGCAAAATGAAACACTGACCCTGCAATATTGATTGGACCACAAATGACAAATTCTAAAAGGGCTGTTCAAGTGGGAGTTCCCTTCCCCAGAAGTTTGTGGTGCCTGGATGTTTACATTTATTCAAAGTTTGTCTGTTAAATATTTGATAGACAAGTGAATGTAGGAAAATGGTGCACGTGCAGACGAAGTACTGCTGAGACCACAATCAGATCAGCTACGATCTTAGTGCGTGGCAGAGCAAAGACAAAGTGCCTAATGACCCATTCCTACTCCTCAGTGCGATGTTCCTATATTCCATTCAGCCCCTCACAGCTCCTGCACAGGAGTAGACAGAGGCCAATTGCTCGAAATACCTGGTCCACAGTAATACAGGATCTGCTACTGTCCCTCACAATTGTCACGCAAAGTTTGGCGTGGGTTGAAAAATGTTAATTCAAAACCCAGGCTGGGCTCAAAAGACGCCTCTTGTCTATTTATAGAGTGTCTCCTCTCTGCAACTTGTGCTTCATTTGTTGGTCATGGTGCAGATCCAGATTCACTGTGAATAGAGTCCCCATACCTCACCCAGAGATGACTCATAAAATGCTTTGCTCTCTGTAACTGTAACATCCAATAACGGAATGTTCAGGAAAATTACAACCATTAACCTCCGAATTACAGAATATGAGAGCATAAGGAACAGGATCGGATGGTAATTCGGATGGTCAGGCCTGCTGTGCCATTGTATAAGATTATGGATGATCCAATGTTGCTATCAACTCTGCCATCTTTCCCAATTTTTCACATCCCTCAATTCCATGGCAGGTCGAAAACCCACCTACCTCATCTGTAAATACTTTCGGTGATATCGCTCCCCGAACTCTCTTTACCAGATAATTTCTGACATTCACTATCCTCTGTAAGAAGGTTAGACGCCCCAAACATACACAATAACCTATTTGTATGTTCAAAAGAGTGAACACAGCAGCTCACGTAAGAGTGACAGACCCTGATATCAAGGCAGGAGTTGACTCAGGATGGAATCAAGAAACGCTGACTAAATTAAATGTAATAGGAATCAGTCACAATCTCTCCACTGGGGGTCAGAGGAAGATGTTCATGGTTGTGGACATCAATCCTTTCAGTCCCGGGACATCCCTACACGAGATCCACAGGGTAGCTTCCTCGACACAATCATCTTCAGCTGCGTCAACAATGTCCTTCCCCATCATTACATCAGAAATGGGGATGATCACTGAAGATCACACGATGTTCAGAATATTTTCCCCCCTCAGCTCCTGAAGCAGTCTGTGTCCATGTGCACCAAGGCCCGGACAGCATTCCAGTTTGTGCTGTTAAAGTGTTGGTAAGATTTATGTAATAATAGGGCCAGACATTGCACATTTCCATATTTAAAAGAGGAGCTTATTCAGCATCTCAAGCTGGTTACACATGAATATGAGCTAGCATTCAGCCCATCAAATCTACTGAACAGGAAGAGTGCAATACATTCAATACTCCTGCCTGTTACATAGGAAAAGGAGGGGTCTGGTCAGCACATAGAACTGTTAAACAGGAACAGGTGGAGCCAAAACAGTCTCTCGAAACTGTTCCACCGGACCAGGAAGAGGACATTCAGACTTGCAAACGCTTATAGAGGAACAGGAGGATGTCACTGATGCTCCAACATGACAATTCACAGGAGTAGATCTTGATGTTTATCGTGGCTCCGTTGTCTGTGGAACAATTGCTACTTTAACGTGGTTTGCTGGCAGTGAGGAGGGAAGCGAGATGTTTTCTGTCAAGTCTCAAGGAGACATCTTCCGTCTCTGAAACGGCAGACCCATGTTCTCCGTGGGGATCAGAAGCTGGTGGGAATAGTTGACTGTTTTAGATTGAAGGTATTGTGGCTGACGTTGGGATTATGAATAACATGACATTCAGTGCAGGATCACTCAACAAATGCACTGCATGAATATGTGGAGTTTTTATTCAAAGTCTGGATTTTCAGCTCTCTCATTGATATGGGGAGTGGGGAGTGGGTGGTGGTTGGGGGGAATGTTTTCAGAGGTACTAAAAGTATCTTGTATTTAATAAAGTTAGTAAAAAAGGCAGTGGGATCTATCACCGTATTAATGTCTGGTCAGAACATCATGTGTGATTGTCCATCCCCCTGAAGTTCCAATGCAATCCCATGTTATTCTCTCACAGTGCGACAGATTAATCTTCACTCACTCCTCATGGTAAAATCATCCCAGGGATTAGTTTGGTGGAACTCCTTTGAACTCTCTCTGTGGTAAGGAGATCATTCCTTATAAAGGAGAGAAAATCTGTGGACAATGCCCCAAATACAGCCTCAACAAATCTCTCAGGGATGATCACATTAATTACTTTCCCTCACTTCACCATCTCCATTTCTTTCTCATGGTGTAAAAAGCATCATTCTCTATATATTGCCACTGATGCGAAATTTACATCTTCCTTACATCTGTATGTCAGTGTCAATAAAACCAGCACCAGAGGTGCCGATAGAGATAGACATCACTCTCGGGGACAGACTCAATGAGATGGAATACACCTAAAATAAGGAATAGTCGCCTACCTGATGGAAATATGCAGTCGCAATATGGGAAACAGGAAGGAGGAGGGAGTTATCTTTCATTTTCTTCTTTTTCACGAGGCATATGAAGCCCTGGTCAGACCAGCATGTTATCCCTATCTTGACCTGAGTGGCTGGTCCAGCTGTTCCATTGGACAGTAAAGAGTAAACCACATTGTTGTGGGTTTGTAGTTACACGGAGCCCTGACCAAGGAAGGATAACCCACTGCCTTCTCGAAAGGACATGTCACAAGCAGATGGGCTTCTGTTTATTACAAATAATGATGGTTTCTTTTAAATTCCATCAACTTGCTTCATGAGACATCAACAGATCATTATTCTGTGCCTCTACATGAAGAGTCAATGAGTTGAGCACCACGCACTATCTTCCTGTCTGACAGATTCTGTGGAGAGAACAAGTTAAACATCTCAAGTACAATTCTTTTCGCATGGACATGTGATTAGAAGGGACTTGAAACAGATGAATCCAAATTTCGTAGTGGCACAAATAAAGAAGTTTATTCAGAAGTTGTACTGAGGCTGACGATTCGACCGGGACATCATAATAGTGGTACTGGGCAGGATTGGTGAGTGGGGAGGATATGGAAATGTAGATCTGTCCAGGGCAGGAAGGATTATGGAGTTTGAGAACAGTCTGATTCCTTCTCGCATATCAGTGAACGATTTATAAATAGCAATTTGCTTTGTAGAATTTATCATGAAAGGAATTTTTGATTGGAAGTGAAGACACTGATTTCCCCTTTTCCAAAATTTACCTAACATGAGCAGAACCACAGTTCAGCCCGGTTTTATAGACAAAGAGAATGACTAACTAGGAACACCAACTATACCATTACCTCTGATTCTATCTTCTCCCTCTCAAATTGCAGAATAAATTCAATCATATTGTGATTACTGCTTCCTTCATGTTCCTTCACTTTAAGTTCTCTTAAATAGTCTGCCTCATTGACACAACACTAAACCCAGTATTGCCTATTCCTGAGTGGGCTCCACCACAAGCTGCTCCAAAAAGCCCTATCGAAGATACTCCACAAATTAGTTTTCTTTCAAACCACTGCCAACCTGATTTTCCCAGTCCCCCCCCCAGTGTATTAAAATCTCACATGACTACTGAACTTTGCCTTTTCTACGCATCTTTTCTATCTCCTGGTGTATATTGTGACGCAGCTCCTGACTACTTTTTGGAATCCTGAACATAACGCCATCTATGTGTCTTTATTCAACCTTTCGGCATATTCTATTCCACCCACACTGATTTTGGGCCATCTGACCCTACTTTATGTCATTCAGTCAGAATGTTATACAGTCAGAGAGATGTACAGCATGGAAACAGATCCTTCAGTCCAACTCGTCCATGCCGACCAGGTTACCCAACCTAATCTAGTCCCATTTGCCAGCACTTGGCCTGTACCTTTCATACCCCTCCGATTTACATACACATCCAGATGCCTTTTAAATATTGGAATGGGGCCAGTGTCCATCACTTCCTCCCACAGTTGTTTCCACACACACACACCAGTCTGTGCATGAAAAAACTCATCCACAGATTCAATCAATAAGCACATTGACCTGGACCCAATATACCGGCCATTGTAATGGACAGCTGGAACTGACAACCGGAAGCGGCAGATACAAACCAGTATAAATGCCAGAGGAAAGATCACAGAAGCGCTTCACAGGAGGATGAGGATGTCACCTAGACAGGGGACGAACCATCTGCAACACAAATTCCCAGCTCGGCGAACAGAACCAGAACAATGAACAGCACACAAGCTCAAAACTTCTCACAAACTTTGAATATTCTCTGTGACCAGGATTGACAGTCCTGAAGGTTGTGCTGACTACCTGGTGCTTGCGTTTGGGATATGTCATCTGGGATGCAGACAAACTTGGAGTGGGAGTGGAATGAGTCAGTGGCTAGAGTTCGCGTAGGTACCAATGGCTGGACAAGCAAATGACACTGAGAAGAGGACGGTAAATACAGAACTGAACAGTTATATCGGAATGCAAGGAAGAAATAATGTAAATAAGCTTGTGACACATACACACATTAGCATATATGACGTGGAGGGCATCACAGTGACATCACTGAAAGAGGATCAGGAGTGGGAGCTGAATATTCAAGGGTATTCATCCTGTCGAAATGATAGGAATGTGGGAGAGAGACAGATTTGTCTCATTCGTAAGAAATTGAATTGAATCAATTAGAAGAAATGAAATAATCTCAGATGGTGTAGAATCTGTGTCGGTAGAACTGGGGAATCAAAAAGCTGAAAAAATGCTGTTGCAGTTATATACAGGCTGCCAAACAGTAGTCAGGAGGTGGGGTGCAAGATACACAGGAGATAGAAAGACCTGTAGGAAAGGCAACGTTCCAGTGATCATGTGAGATTTCATTATGCAGGTGGACTGGGAATTCAGTTTGATAGTGGTTTGTAGGAAAAGGAACTTGTGGAATGTCTATGAGATGGCTTTTTGTAGCAGCTTAAACAAGCAGACTAGATGAGGAGAGCTTTGGATAAAAGAAATCAGAGGAGGCAGTGATCAAAATATGATTGAACTTACTCTGCAATTTCAGGTGGAGAAGTTAGAATCAGAGGTAATGGTATTACAGCTGAATAAAGGCAATTACAGAGGCATGAGAGAGGAGCTGGTAGAATTAACTGGGATACAGGCCCAGAAGGAAAGAACGTGGACAAGCAATGACAGGAGATTTTTGAAGTATTTCAGGATGCACCAGGGATTTATCTTGAGGAAAAAGAGGCATGATAGATCGAGGATAAGGCAACCATAGCTGACTAGGGAAGTCAGGGACAGCATAGAAGCAAAGGAGAACGCATATAATGTGGCGAGTGGCTGTTTGGGAAACTAGAGGATTGGAAAGCTTACAAAGACAAAACGGAGAGCAAACAAAATAAAATAAGGAGGGAGATTATTAAATATGGGGGTAAGCTAACCACTAGCATAAAGGAAGTGTGTAAGAGCTTCTTTCAATATATAAAGTACAAAAGAGATGCAAAAGTAGACATTGAACTGCTGGAAAATGATACTAGAGAGGTAGTAGTGGTGAACAAGAATAGGCCGAGGAACTGAAAAATTTGGTCACCGTGGAAGATACGAGTAATACCTTAACATTCAAGATAGTGAGGGGCCAGAGCTGAGTATGCTGGCCACCAACATGGAGAGTGTGCTAGAAAAAACTGAATGACCAGCAGGTGGTTAATTATCCTGGACCGGATGGACTACATCACAGAGATATAAAGAAGATAGCTGCAGAAGGCGTGGGGGGACAGTGGTGATCTTTCAGGAATCACTAGAGTAAGGAACGATCTCAGAGCACTGGACACACACTAACGTGACACCCCATTGTAACAAGGGAGTGAGGAAAAAGACAAAAAATATCCACAATTAATAGCTTAACTTTGGTCTTGGGTATGATCCTGGAATCCATTGTGAAGGATGAGATTTCTGAATATTTGGAAGTGTTTGGTAAAATGGGACAAAACCTCTTCATCAAGGGAAGGTCATGACTGACAAATCTGTTGGAATTATTTGAAGAGGAAATGAGCAGGGTTGGCCCAAGCACAGCCAATGGATGTAATCCACCTGGATTTCAAGAAGGCTTTTGACATGGTGTCACACAGGAGATGACTGAGTGTGATAAGGGCCCGTGGTGTTCGAGGTAAGGTAGCGGCATGAAATACTTGCGTACCAAATAACATAAACAGCAAGGGACAGACAGAACTGAGCTATCCCACAATGAATGCATCAGATTTAAACAATGCAGTCCTCCTAGTCCGATCATGGATGGTGTTGCATGATTAAACAACTCACTGGTGTCTCCACAAATATCCCCATCCTCAATGATAGAAGAGCCCAGCACATCAATGCAAAAGGTAAGGCTGAAGCTTTCCCAGAAACCTTCAGTCAGAAGCTTCGCGTGAATTGTCCATTTCGGCCTCCTCCCGTGGTCCCCATCATTGCAGATAGCAGTCTTCAGCAAATTCGATTCACTGATATCAAGATACGGTTAAAGGTACTGGGGAGTGCAAAGGCTATAATCCCTGATAACCTGCCGGCACTAGTCCTGAAGACTTGTACTCCAGAACTTCCCGCTTTCCGAGACAAGCTGTTCCAGTACAGTTACAAACCGACAATGGGAAAAAAACTGCTGAAGTATGTTCTGTACATGAAACGCAGGACAAATTCAACCCGTCCCAATACCGCCTCATTAATGTACTCTCCATCATCAGTAAAGTGATGGAAGTTGTCATCGATCGTGTTATCAAGCAGCACCTGCGCAGCAATAGACTGCTCAGTGACGCCCCTTTTGGGTTTTGCCAGAGACACTCAGCTCCTGACCTCGTCACAGCCTTGGTTCAAACATAGAAAAAGGAACCTAATTCCAGCCCTTGACATGAAGGCTGCATTCTTTCAAATGTGTCATCAAGGAACCCCAGCAAAAAGGGTATCGCGGGCCAACACTTGTTATTGGAGTCATAACTGACAGACAGGAAAACGGTCATTGTTATTGAAGGTCAGTCATCTTAGTTCCAGAACATCTCTGCAGTAGTCGCTCAGGATAATGTTGAGGCAGGTTTGCTCAATGAACTGGAATGTTCATTTACAGACGCTTCATCACCATACTACATAAAATCTTCAGTGGCCCTCCGAATGAAACCTAGGTCCAAACATCTTCAGCGGCTTCATCAATGACCTTCTGTCCATCATAAGGTCAGAATGTGGATATTCGATGATGACTGCACAATGTTCAGCACCATTCACAAATGCTCAGATATTGAAGCAGTCCATGCTTAAATGCAACAAGATCTGGACAATCTCCAGACATGAGCTGACAAGCGGCAAGTAACATTCGTGTCACACAAATGTCAGACAATGACCCTCACCCGTAAGAAACAATATAAACACTTGGTATTCAGCAGAATATTTGTCACTACATTCCCCATTCCACACCCTCTATCAATACACTTGGGGTTACCAATGTCCAGAACTTCAACTGGACTCGCCATGTAAACATAAGAGCCGGTCAGAGGCTAGAAATACTGCGTGAGTAACTCACCTCCTGTCTTCCCAAAGCATATTCACCATCTACAAGGCACAAGTCAGGAGTGAGATGGAATTCTCCCACTTGCCTGAATGCGTGCAGCCACAACGACATGAAAGAAGCTTGACACCATCCAGGACAAAGCAGCCCTTTTGATTGACACCACATCCACAAGCATTCACTGGCTCCACGACCAACGCTTAGTAGCAGCAGTGTGTACTATCTACAAGATGCACTGCAGAAATTCTTCAAAGGTCCTCAGACAGTACCTTCCAATCCTTCAAGCACTTCCATCTAGAATGACAAGAGCAGCAGGCTTTTGCGAACACCACCACATTCAAACTCCCCTCCAAACCAGTCAACATCCTGAGTTGGAAATATATCGCAATTCTTTCACTGTTGCTGGGTCAAAACCCTGTAACTCCCTCCCTCATAGCATTGTGGGTCAACGCACAGCAGGTGGACTGCAGCGGTACAAGAAGGCAGCTTAGCACCACCTTCTCAAGGGGGCAACTAGGGACGGACAAGAAATGGTGGGTCCATCCAGCGATTCTCATATCCGAAAAAAATGTAAAAGTTCCAAGTTGAGTGCCTTGATGGGACAAGTAGTCTGATTTGAACATGAATAGGAAAGCAGTGTTTCTGATGATGAACATTTTAGACCAATCTGTAATTAGAAAGTTGTTCAGTGTTCCATGACGTATTGTTGCTGAGCGCTGTGATAAGTTGCACCTGTTTTGTTAAATTCAACAACATTAGGGTAACAGGATCAATCCTTCAAAAATATCAAACTGAAAATGGGAATCATC
This sequence comes from Chiloscyllium punctatum, assembly GCF_047496795.1. Taxonomy (NCBI): domain Eukaryota; kingdom Metazoa; phylum Chordata; class Chondrichthyes; order Orectolobiformes; family Hemiscylliidae; genus Chiloscyllium; species Chiloscyllium punctatum. The sequence continues at coordinate 19,281,720 of NC_092769.1, forward strand.
ATAGAGACTCACAGATAGCAGCTTATATTCAACATATTACTGCGCTACAGACTGGAACTGAATTCTCCCACCATCCATATTACAGGGGTTATCATTGACCAGAAGGTGAAGTCAAATCAACGTACGTATACAAGGGTTACAAGAGTAGGTCTGAGACTTTCAAATCTGCACTGAATAATAGACTGTATGACCATAAAGGCATGAGATATAGCAATAGATTTAGGCCATTCAGCCTCTCTCTTAACTCTGAAACTGTGCCATTTTGTCGTAGTCTCTAAGACGAATGGAAATGTCTTCTATACTCTAACTGTATCAATCTTTGCAGTAGTCGGTCAGCTTCAATCAGATGCGCCCCCCCCCCCTCCCACCGCATTCTTCTACGTTCCATTGAGTACAGCCACAGAGTCCTGAACTGCCGCTTACATGACAAGCCATCATTCCCAGGATAAATCATGTCCAACACCCATAGATCCTTCCCCAGAACAGCTCACAATAATCCAAATGCCGTCTGACCATAGTCCATTACATTCTCATCACTCTCACTCTCTTGAAATGAATGTTAACATTGCATTAGCTTTCCTAACTGCCAATTGAACCTGCGCATTAACCGTAAGAGAGGACCATGACTCCAAACTCCTTTTGTGCTTCAGATTTCATGAAGCCTTTTAGAACATAGTGTCTGCCTGTATTCCACCTACTGAAGTGCATAATCTCACATGTTCCCATTTGGTGTTCCATCAGCCATGCGTTTTCCTAGTGTTCTAAACTGTCCAACTCTTTCTGCAGCCTCCCCACTTCCTCAATATCACCTGCCCATCCAATCATCATTGTATCATCTGCAAACCTAGTAAAACTGCCGTCAGGTCAGATGGTTCACGTAAATGGCACTTTCTGACGACCTAAGGACTGTCCACAATTGAAAAGGCACAATGCTCAAGATGCTTGGCTCCTATCCGGTTTAAGCAGTGGCTTGACTGGAATTACACCTGCAAAGTCTTCACTCCTTGCACCACTGGCACTGGCACCCTGCCCACCATTTTATTATGAATTTACCCCATTATGGTAATGCAGAACTTGATGGTGCACGATCCTAGTCTATTAATGGTAATCTGTCTCAATGCTGACTGTGTGGTGCTCACACCAACTAATATCATTGTGTGTTGAAGACAACAGAGGGATGCGTGGGGTGGGGATGTCGATCATAAATGACTGTGTGACTGTCACTGAGGGTTGACACCTGCCGCAAAAGCCCCAGATGTACTTGTTTCTGTTGTCAGCGCTGCAGGCAAGGTCAGGCATTTAGTGAGTCAACTCAGAGAAACTGATGGGCCTGTAGAGTGTTCCTGGCTGAGCACTCAGATCCTGTTTGTACCCACTAGCAGAGGTATTCACATACCACTTCAGTCTCTCCCTCCAGAAGCGGAAGTCCCAACCTGATTCAAGAAGGCCATCATCATCCTCGTAAGTGAGAAAGCACATGGAACGTGCCCTTATAGACAATGAAGTGCTTTGAGAGGCTGGTTATGGCCGACACTAACTCCAGTCTCCCAGCCTGACCTGCTGCCCTATAATGTGCCGACTGATGTAACAGGTTCACAACAGATGCCATACGCGAGCCTGCACGCATCCCAAGAACATCTGGACAACAAGGACACCTACACCAGACTCCTGCTCATTGACTAAAGCTCCACATTCAAAATTATTATCCCTTGCAGACTAATCCCAAAATTCCACGACCTTGGTCTCGGTTCCTCAGGCTTTTGACCCACAATCGTGAAGATAGGTAAAATCACCTCCTCCACAATAACAATCAACAGTAAAGCTGCTAAAGGATGTGTTCTCAACACCCGACAATACTCTCTGTACACCCACGGCTGTACCCTCAGCCCCCTACAGTATTCCAGCTACACTCACGGCTGTGACCTCAGCCCCTTAGTGTGTTCCCTGTACACCCACGGCTGTGCCCTCAGCCAACCACTGTACTCCCTGTACACCCACCGTTCTTTCTGCAGCCCCCTACTGTCCTCCCTGTATATCCACGGCTGTGTCCTCAACCCCCAGCTCTACTCCATCTACACTCAAGAATGTGTCCTCAGCCCCCTAATGTCCTTTTTGTACACCCACGGCTGTGTCCTCAGCCCCTTATGTACTCCCTGTACAGCCACGACTGAGTTTCCAAATTCCAAACAACGCCAGCTACAAGTTCGCTGATGACATCACATATCGCAGTACAGATATTAAACAACAACGCGTCAGAATCTAGAAAGGCGATAGCTTGGTGGCATGACCTGTTAATAATGACCTCTCTCTCTAATCCAGTAAATGTAAAGGACTGATCACTGACTTTATGAAGAAAGGAGGGGAACACACCCCATCGACATCAACCGTTTGAGGGAGTGCAGAGCATCAAGTCCCTCGGAATGATGATAACTCACAACCTGTCCTGAACTTCTCACATAGTTCCGACAGTCGGTAAAGTTCAACAATGCCTCTCCTTCCTCAGGTGATACAGGAAAATCAGCATGCAATACTTCTACAGATGCAGCATTGAGAGCGTACTGTCCCGGTGCATAACAGCCTGGTACGGTAACTGCTCTAGTCAGGACCGTGAGAAACTACAGAAGGTTGGGTGCACAGCTCTGACCAACACGGACTCTAACATCCCAACCATCGATTCCATTTACATGGCTCGTTGCCGCAGAAAAGCTGCCAACATCTACCCCAGATTACTGAGGGAAGGGAGACAGGAAATATCTGGGCATTAACAGATATCCTTGAACATGGCTGATGTCCCAGAAGAATGGACAATTGTTAATCCCCTTGTTTAAGAAAGGTAGTAGGGATAATCCAGTCAATTATATACCGGTGAGACTGATGTCAGGGGTAGGGAACCTGCTAGAGAAGATACTGAGGGATATGATCTACTCTCATTTGGATGAAAATAGCCTTATCAGTGATAGGCAACAAGATTTTGTGCAGGGAAGGTCATGTCTTACCAACTCAATAGAATTCTTTGAGGAAGTGACAAAGTAGATTGATGAGGGAGAGAAAGTGAGGACTGCAGATGCTGGAGATCAGAGCAGAAAATGTGTTGCTGGAAAAGCGCAGCAGGTGAGGCAGCATCCAAGGAACAGGAAAATCGACGTTTCGGGCATAAGCCCTGAAGAAGCCCTTCCTGAAGAAGGGCTTATGCCCGAAACGTCGATTCTCCTGTTCCTTGGATGCTGCCTGACCTGCTGCGCTTTTCCAGCAACACATTTTCAGCTCTGATGAGGGAGAGACTGTAGCTGTCAATACATGGACTTCAGGAAGGTGTTTGGTATGTTTCCCCAAGGTCGGGTTATGGAGAAAGTGTAGTCACATGGTGTGCTGGGCAACAGGAGGCAGAGAATAGTAGGGGAAGGGAGTTTCGCAAAATGGTGAACTATGATTAGTGGTTCCATTTGAGATGTTTCTGGAAAGATACATGAATGGGAAGAGAGCAAATGGATACAGATCCTTAGAAAATAGGCGACAGGTTTAGATAGAAAATTTGGATCGGCGCAGGCTCAGACCACCGAATGGCCTGTTTCTGTGCTGGAATGTTTTGTTCTAACATTATCAAAGACCCATCACACCCCAGTAATGGTCTCCCACAACCTCTTCCATCAGGCTAAAAGATATGGAAGCTTGATAACACTGAGCAGCTGGTTCATTAAAAGTTTCTTCCTGACTGTTATTAGACTGATCAATGTATTCTTAATCTCAGATAATCCTGATCTTGTTCATGTTGATCTCGCCTAGCGCATGCGCTGTGCAGCGTAACCTATATGCCTCTCAGACATATTTTATAGCCATCGTTCTGCACATCCTTGCTTACTATGCTCTGCCTTTCCACCTTGTTACAGGTCATAGTAAATGCTCATCTTCCTCCCCCCAGCTCAGTCCGAGCTCTCTCTGGTCCTCACCCCCAGCACCTCCCATTCCCCACCCAGCACACTGTGACCCTATCCTCAGCTCACTGTGACTCTATCCCCAGCTCACTGTGACCCCATCCCCAGCTCACTGTGACCCCATCCCCAGCTCACTGTGACCCTATACCCAGCTCACTGTGACCCCATCCCCAGCTCACTGTGACCCCATCCCCAGCTCACTGTGACCCCATCCCCAGCTCACTGTGACCCCATCCCCAGCTCACTGTGACCCTATCCCCAGCTCACTGTGACCCTATACCCAGCTCACTGTGACCCCATCCCCAGCTCACTGTGACCCTATCCCCAGCTCACTGTGACCCCATCCCCAGCTCACTGTGACCCCATCCCCAGCTCACTGTGACCCGATCCCCAGCTCACTGTGACCCCATCCCCAGCTCACTGTGACCCCATCCTCAGCTCACTGTGACCCTATCCCCAGCTCACTGTGACCCCATCCCCAGCTCACTGTGACCCTATCCCCAGCTCACTGTGACCCTATCCCCAGCTCACTGTGACCCTATCCTCAGCTCACTGTGACCCCATCCCCAGCTCACTGTGACCCTATCCCCAGCTCACTGTGACCCCATCCCCAGCTCACTGTGACCCCATCCCCAGCTCACTGTGACCCCATCCCCAGCTCACTGTGACCCCATCCCCAGCTCACTGTGACCCCATCCCCAGCTCACTGTGACTCCATCCCCAGCTCACTGTGACCCTATCCCCAGCTCACTGTGACCCTATCCCCAGCTCACTGTGACCCCATCCCCAGCTCACTGTGACCCTATCCCCAGCTCACTGTGACCCTATCCCCAGCTCACTGTGACCCTATCCCCAGCTCACTGTGACCCCACCCCCAGCTCACTGTGACCCCATCCCCAGCTCACTGTGACCCCATCCCCAGCTCACTGTGACCCTATCCCCAGCTCACTGTGACCCTATCCCCAGCTCACTGTGACCCTATCCCCAGCTCATTGTGACCCTATCCCCAGCTCACTGTGACCCCATCCCCAGCTCACTGTGACCCTATCCCCAGCTCACTGTGACCCTATCCCCAGCTCACTGTGACCCTATCCCCAGCTCACTGTGACCCCATCCCCAGCTCACTGTGACCCTATCCCCAGCTCACTGTGACCCTATCCTCAGCTCACTGTGACCCTATCCCCAGCTCACTGTGACCCTATCCCCAGCTCACTGTGACCCCATCCCCAGCTCACTGTGACCCTATCCCCAGCTCACTGTGACCCTATCCTCAGCTCACTGTGACCCCATCCCCAGCTCACTGTGACCCTATCCCCAGCTCACTGTGACCCTATCCTCAGCTCACTGTGACCCCATCCCCAGCTCACTGTGACCCCATCCCCAGCTCACTGTGACCCTATCCCCAGCTCACTGTGACCCCATCCCCAGCTCACTGTGACCCCATCCCCAGCTCACTGTGACCCTATCCCCAGCTCACTGTGACCCTATCCTCAGCTCACTGTGACCCCATCCCCAGCTCACTGTGACCCCACCCCCAGCTCACTGTGACCCCACCCCCAGCTCACTGTGACCCCATCCCCAGCTCACTGTGACCCCACCCCCAGCTCACTGTGACCCCATCCCCAGCTCACTGTGACCCCATCCCCAGCTCACTGGGACCCCATCCCCAGCTCACTGTGACCCCATCCCCAGCTCACTGTGACCCCATCCCCAGCTCACTGTGACCCCATCCCCAGCTCACTGTGACCCTATCCTCAGCTCACTGTGACCCTATCCCCAGCTCACTGTGACCCTATCCCCAGCTCACTGTGACCCCACCCCCAGCTCACTGTGACCCTATCCCCAGCTCACTGTGACCCTATCCCCAGCTCACTGTGACCCTATCCCCAGCTCACTGTGACCCTATCCCCAGCTCACTGTGACCCTATCCCCAGCTCACTGTGACCCTATCCCCAGCTCACTGTGACCCCATCCCCAGCTCACTGTGACCCTATCCCCAGCTCACTGTGACCCCATCCCCAGCTCACTGTGACCCCATCCCCAGCTCACTGTGACCCTATCCCCAGCTCACTGTGACCCCATCCCCAGCTCACTGTGACCCTATCCCCAGCTCACTGTGATCCTATCCCCAGCTCACTGTGACCCTATCCTCAGCTCACTGTGACCCCATCCCCAGCTCACTGTGACCCCATCCCCAGCTCACTGTGACCCCATCCCCAGCTCACTGTGACCCCATCCCCAGCTCACTGTGACCCCATCCCCAGCTCACTGTGACCCTATCCCCAGCTCACTGTGACCCCACCCCCAGCTCACTGTGACCCTATCCCCAGCTCACTGTGACCCTATCCCCAGCTCACTGTGACCCCATCCCCAGCTCACTGTGACCCCATCCCCAGCTCACTGTGACCCTATCCCCAGCTCACTGTGACCCCATCCCCAGCTCACTGTGACCCCATCCCCAGCTCACTGTGACCCCATCCCCAGCTCACTGTGACCCCATCCTCAGCTCACTGTGACCCCATCCCCAGCTCACTGTGACCCTATCCCCAGCTCACTGTGACCCTATCCCCAGCTCACTGTGACCCCATCCCCAGCTCACTGTGACCCCATCCCCAGCTCACTGTGACCCTATCCCCAGCTCACTGTGACCCCATCCCCAGCTCACTGTGACCCCATCCCCAGCTCACTGTGACCCCATCCCCAGCTCACTGTGACCCCATCCCCAGCTCACTGTGACCCTATCCCCAGCTCACTGTGACCCCATCCCCAGCTCACTGTGACCCTATCCCCAGCTCACTGTGACCCCATCCCCAGCTCACTGTGACCCCATCCCCAGCTCACTGTGACCCCACCCCCAGCTCACTGTGACCCCATCCCCAGCTCACTGTGACCCCATCCCCAGCTCACTGTGACCCCATCCTCAGCTCACTGTGACCCTATCCCCAGCTCACTGTGACCCCATCCCCAGCTCACTGTGACCCTATCCCCAGCTCACTGTGACCCTATCCCCATCTCACTGTGACCCTATCCTCAGCTCACTGTGACCCCATCCCCAGCTCACTGTGACCCTATCCCCAGCTCACTGTGACCCCATCCCCAGCTCACTGTGACCCCATCCCCAGCTCACTGTGACCCCATCCCCAGCTCACTGTGACCCCATCCCCAGCTCACTGTGACCCCATCCCCAGCTCACTGTGACTCCATCCCCAGCTCACTGTGACCCTATCCCCAGCTCACTGTGACCCTATCCCCAGCTCACTGTGACCCCATCCCCAGCTCACTGTGACCCTATCCCCAGCTCACTGTGACCCTATCCCCAGCTCACTGTGACCCTATCCCCAGCTCACTGTGACCCCACCCCCAGCTCACTGTGACCCCATCCCCAGCTCACTGTGACCCCATCCCCAGCTCACTGTGACCCTATCCCCAGCTCACTGTGACCCTATCCCCAGCTCACTGTGACCCTATCCCCAGCTCACTGTGACCCTATCCCCAGCTCACTGTGACCCCATCCCCAGCTCACTGTGACCCTATCCCCAGCTCACTGTGACCCTATCCCCAGCTCACTGTGACCCTATCCCCAGCTCACTGTGACCCCATCCCCAGCTCACTGTGACCCTATCCCCAGCTCACTGTGACCCTATCCTCAGCTCACTGTGACCCTATCCCCAGCTCACTGTGACCCTATCCCCAGCTCACTGTGACCCCATCCCCAGCTCACTGTGACCCTATCCCCAGCTCACTGTGACCCTATCCTCAGCTCACTGTGACCGCATCCCCAGCTCACTGTGTCCCTATCCCCAGCTCACTGTGACCCTATCCTCAGCTCACTGTGACCCCATCCCCAGCTCACTGTGACCCTATCCCCAGCTCACTGTGACCCTATCCCCAGCTCACTGTGACCCCATCCCCAGCTCACTGTGACCCCATCCTCAGCTCACTGTGACCCCATCCCCAGCTCACTGTGACCCTATCCACAGCTCACTGTGACCCCATCCCCAGCTCACTGTGACCCTATCCCCAGCTCACTGTGACCCCATCCCCAGCTCACTGTGACCCTATCCCCAGCTCACTGTGACCCCATCCCCAGCTCACTGTTACCCCATCCCCAGCTCACTGTGACCCTATCCCCAGCTCACTGTGACCCCATCCCCAGCTCACTGTGACCCTATCCCCAGCTCACTGTGACCCCATCCCCAGCTCACTGTGACCCTATCCCCAGCTCACTGTGACCCCATCCCCAGCTCACTGTGACCCCATCCCCAGCTCACTGTGACCCTATCCCCAGCTCACTGTGACCCTATCCTCAGCTCACTGTGACCCCACCCCCAGCTCACTGTGACCCCACCCCCAGCTCACTGTGACACCACCCCCAGCTCACTGTGACCCCATCCCCAGCTCACTGTGACCCCACCCCCAGCTCACTGTGACCCCATCCCCAGCTCACTGTGACCCCATCCCCAGCTCACTGGGACCCCATCCCCAGCTCACTGTGACCCCATCCCCAGCTCACTGTGACCCCATCCCCAGCTCACTGTGACCCCATCCCCAGCTCACTGTGACCCTATCCTCAGCTCACTGTGACCCTATCCCCAGCTCACTGTGACCCTATCCCCAGCTCACTGTGACCCCACCCCCAGCTCACTGTGACCCTATCCCCAGCTCACTGTGACCCTATCCCCAGCTCACTGTGACCCTATCCCCAGCTCACTGTGACCCTATCCCCAGCTCACTGTGACCCTATCCCCAGCTCACTGTGACCCTATCCCCAGCTCAATGTGACCCCATCCCCAGCTCACTGTGACCCTATCCCCAGCTCACTGTGACCCCATCCCCAGCTCACTGTGACCCCATCCCCAGCTCACTGTGACCCTATCCCCAGCTCACTGTGACCCCATCCCCAGCTCACTGTGACCCTATCCCCAGCTCACTGTGACCCTATCCCCAGCTCACTGTGACCCTATCCCCAGCTCACTGTGACCCTATCCCCAGCTCACTGTGACCCTATCCCCAGCTCACTGTGACCCTATCCCCAGCTCACTGTGACCCCATCCCCAGCTCACTGTGACCCTATCCCCAGCTCACTGTGACCCCATCCCCAGCTCACTGTGACCCTATCCCCAGCTCACTGTGACCCCATCCCCAGCTCACTGTGACCCCATCCCCAGCTCACTGTGACCCCATCCCCAGCTCACTGTGACCCCATCCCCAGCTCACTGTGACCCTATCCCCAGCTCACTGTGACCCTATCCCCAGCTCACTGTGACCCTATCCCCAGCTCACAGTGACCCTATCCCCAGCTCACTGTGACCCCATCCCCAGCTCACTGTGACCCTATCCCCAGCTCACTGTGACCCCATCCCCAGCTCACTGTGACCCCATCCCCAGCTCACTGTGACCCTATCCCCAGCTCACTGTGACCCCATCCCCAGCTCACTGTGACCCCACCCCCAGCTCACTGTGACCCCATCCCCAGCTCACTGTGACCCCATCCCCAGCTCACTGTGACCCCATCCCCAGCTCACTGTGACCCCATCCCCAGCTCACTGTGACCCTATCCCCAGCTCACTGTGACCCTATCCCCAGCTCACTGTGACCCTATACCCAGCTCACTGTGACCCCATCCCCAGCTCACTGTGACCCCATCCCCAGCTCACTGTGACCCTATCCCCAGCTCACCGTGACCCCATCCCCAGCTCACTGTGACCCCATCCCCAGCTCACTGTGACCCTATCCCCAGCTCACTGTGACCCCATCCCCAGCTCACTGTGACCCCATCCTCAGCTCACTGTGACCCCATCCCCAGCTCACTGTGACCCCATCCCCAGCTCACTGTGACCCTATCCCCAGCTCACTGTGACCCTATCCCCAGCTCACTGTGACCCTATCCTCAGCTCACTGTGACCCCATCCCCAGCTCACTGTGACCCTATCCCCAGCTCACTGTGACCCCATCCCCAGCTCACTGTGACCCCATCCCCAGCTCACTGTGACCCCATCCCCAGCTCACTGTGACCCCATCCCCAGCTCACTGTGACCCCATCCCCAGCTCACTGTGACCCCATCCCCAGCTCACTGTGACCCTATCCCCAGCTCACTGTGACCCTATCCCCAGCTCACTGTGACCCTATCCCCAGCTCACTGTGACCCTATCCCCAGCTCACTGTGACCCTATCCCCAGCTCACTGTGACCCTATCCCCAGCTCACTGTGACCCCACCCCCAGCTCACTGTGACCCCATCCCCAGCTCACTGTGACCCCATCCCCAGCTCACTGTGACCCTATCCCCAGCTCACTGTGACCCTATCCCCAGCTCACTGTGACCCTATCCCCAGCTCACTGTGACCCTATCCCCAGCTCACTGTGACCCCATCCCCAGCTCACTGTGACCCTATCCCCAGCTCACTGTGACCCTATCCCCAGCTCACTGTGACCCTATCCCCAGCTCACTGTGACCCCATCCCCAGCTCACTGTGACCCTATCCCCAGCTCACTGTGACCCTATCCTCAGCTCACTGTGACCCTATCCCCAGCTCACTGTGACCCTATCCCCAGCTCACTGTGACCCCATCCCCAGCTCACTGTGACCCTATCCCCAGCTCACTGTGACCCTATCCTCAGCTCACTGTGACCCCATCCCCAGCTCACTGTGACCCTATCCCCAGCTCACTGTGACCCTATCCTCAGCTCACTGTGACCCCATCCCCAGCTCACTGTGACCCTATCCCCAGCTCCCTGTGACCCCATCCCCAGCTCACTGTGACCCTATCCCCAGCTCCCTGTGACCCTATCCTCAGCTCACTGTGACCCCATCCCCAGCTCACTGTGACCCTATCCCCAGCTCACTGTGACCCCATCCCCAGCTCACTGTGACCCTATCCCCAGCTCACTGTGACCCCATCCCCAGCTCACTGTGACCCCATCCTCAGCTCACTGTGACCCCATCCCCAGCTCACTGTGACCCTATCCCCAGCTCACTGTGACCCGATCCCCAGCTCACTGTGACCCCATCCCCAGCTCACTGTGACCCTATCCCCAGCTCCCTGTGACCCCATCCCCAGCTCACTGTGACCCTATCCCCAGCTCCCTGTGACCCCATCCCCAGCTCACTGTGACCCTATCCCCAGCTCACTGTGACCCCACCCCCAGCTCACTGTGACCCTATCCCCAGCTCACTGTGACCCCATCCCCAGCTCCCTGTGACCCCATCCCCAGCTCACTGTGACCCCATCCCCAGCTCACTGTGACCCTATCCACAGCTCACTGTGACCCCATCCCCAGCTCACTGTGACCCTATCCCCAGCTCACTGTGACCCCATCCCCAGCTCACTGTGACCCTATCCTCAGCTCACTGTGACCCTATCCCCAGCTCACTGTGACCCCATCCCCAGCTCACTGTGACCCCATCCCCAGCTCACTGTGACCCCATCCCCAGCTCACTGTGACCCCATCCCCAGCTCACTGTGACCCTATCCCCAGCTCACTGTGACCCTATCCCCAGCTCACTGTGACCCTATCCCCAGCTCACTGTGACCCCATCCCCAGCTCACTGTGACCCTATCCCCAGCTCACTGTGACCCCATCCCCAGCTCACTGTGACCCTATCCTCAGCTCACTGTGACCCTATCCCCAGCTCACTGTGACCCCATCCCCAGCTCACTGTGACCCCATCCCCAGCTCACTGTGACCCCATCCCCAGCTCACTGTGACCCCATCCCCAGCTCACTGTGACCCCATCCCCAGCTCACTGTGACCCCATCCCCAGCTCACTGTGACCCTATCCCCAGCTCACTGTGACCCTATCCCCAGCTCACTGTGACCCCATCCCCAGCTCACTGTGACCCTATCCCCAGCTCACTGTGACCCCATCCCCAGCTCACTGTGACCCCATCCCCAGCTCACTGTGACCCCATCCCCAGCTCACTGTGACCCTATCCCCAGCTCACTGTGACCCCATCCCCAGCTCACTGTGACCCTATCCCCAGCTCACTGTGACCCTATCCCCAGCTCACTGTGACCCCATCCCCAGCTCACTGTGACCCTATCCTCAGCTCACTGTAACCCCATCCTCAGCTCACTGTGACCCCATCCTCAGCTCACTGTGACCCCATCCTCAGCTCACTGTGACCCCATCCTCAGCTCACTGTGACCCTATCCCCAGCTCACTGTGACCCCATCCCCAGCTCACTGTGACCCTATCCCCAGCTCACTGTGACCCCATCCCCAGCTCACTGTGACCCTATCCCCAGCTCACTGTGACCCCATCCCCAGCTCACTGTGACCCCATCCCCAGCTCACTGTGACCCCATCCCCAGCTCACTGTGACCCCATCCCCAGCTCACTGTGACCCTATCCCCAGCTCACTGTGACCCTATCCCCAGCTCACTGTGACCCTATCCCCAGCTCACTGTGACCCTATCCCCAGCTCACTGTGACCCCATCCCCAGCTCACTGTGACCCTATCCCCAGCTCACTGTGACCCCATCCCCAGCTCACTGTGACCCCATCCCCAGCTCACTGTGACCCTATCCCCAGCTCACTGTGACCCCATCCCCAGCTCACTGTGACCCCACCCCCAGCTCACTGTGACCCCATCCCCAGCTCACTGTGACCCCATCCCCAGCTCACTGTGACCCCATCCCCAGCTCACTGTGACCCCATCCCCAGCTCACTGTGACCCTATCCCCAGCTCACTGTGACCCTATCCCCAGCTCACTGTGACCCTATACCCAGCTCACTGTGACCCCATCCCCAGCTCACTGTGACCCCATCCCCAGCTCACTGTGACCCTATCCCCAGCTCACCGTGACCCCATCCCCAGCTCACTGTGACCCCATCCCCAGCTCACTGTGACCCTATCCCCAGCTCACTGTGACCCCATCCCCAGCTCACTGTGACCCCATCCTCAGCTCACTGTGACCCTATCCCCAGCTCACTGTGACCCCATCCCCAGCTCACTGTGACCCTATCCCCAGCTCACTGTGACCCTATCCCCAGCTCACTGTGACCCCATCCTCAGCTCACTGTGACCCCATCCCCAGCTCACTGTGACCCTATCCCCAGCTCACTGTGACCCCATCCCCAGCTCACTGTGACCCCATCCCCAGCTCACTGTGACCCCATCCCCAGCTCACTGTGACCCCATCCCCAGCTCACTGTGACCCCATCCCCAGCTCACTGTGACCCCATCCCCAGCTCACTGTGACCCCATCCCCAGCTCACTGTGACCCTATCCCCAGCTCACTGTGACCCCATCCCCAGCTCACTGTGACCCTATCCCCAGCTCACTGTGACCCTATCCCCAGCTCACTGTGACCCTATCCCCAGCTCACTGTGACCCCACCCCCAGCTCACTGTGACCCCATCCCCAGCTCACTGTGACCCCATCCCCAGCTCACTGTGACCCTATCCCCAGCTCACTGTGACCCTATCCCCAGCTCACTGTGACCCTATCCCCAGCTCACTGTGACCCCATCCCCAGCTCACTGTGACCCCATCCCCAGCTCACTGTGACCCTATCCCCAGCTCACTGTGACCCCATCCCCAGCTCACTGTGACCCCATCCCCAGCTCACTGTGACCCTATCCCCAGCTCACTGTGACCCTATCCTCAGCTCACTGTGACCCTATACCCAGCTCACTGTGACCCTATCCCCAGCTCACTGTGACCCTATCCTCAGCTCACTGTGACCACATCCCCAGCTCACTGTGACCCCATCCCCAGCTCACTGTGACCCTATCCCCAGCTCACTGTGACCCCATCCCCAGCTCACTGTGACCCTATCCCCAGCTCACTGTGACTCCATCCCCAGCTCACTGTGACCCCATCGCCAGCTCACTGTGACCCCATCCCCAGCTCACTGTGACCCCATCCCCAGCTCACTGTGACCCTATCCCCAGCTCACTGTGACCCCATCCCCAGCTCACTGTGACCCCATCCCCAGCTCACTGTGACCCTATCCTCAGCTCAATGTGACCCCATCCCCAGCTCACTGTGACCCTATCCCCAGCTCACTGTGACCCTATCCCCAGCTCACTGTGACCCCACCCCCAGCTCACTGTGACCCCATCCCCAGCTCACTGTGACCCTATCCCCAGCTCACTGTGACCCCATCCCCAGCTCACTGTGACCCCATCCCCAGCTCACTGTGACCCCATCCCCAGCTCACTGTGACCCCATCCCCAGCTCACTGTGACCCTATCCCCAGCTCACTGTGACCCCATCCCCAGCTCACTGTGACCCCATCCCCAGCTCACTGTGACCCCATCCCCAGCTCACTGTGACCCTATCCCCAGCTCACTGTGACCCCATACCCAGCTCACTGTGACCCCATCCCCAGCTCACTGTGACCCCATCCCCAGCTCACTGTGACCCCATCCCCAGCTCACTGTGACCCCATCCCCAGCTCACTGTGACCCTATCCCCAGCTCACTGTGACCCCATCCCCAGCTCACTGTGACCCCATCCCCAGCTCACTGTGACCCCACCCCCAGCTCACTGTGACCCTATCCCCAGCTCACTGTGACCCCATCCTCAGCTCACTGTGACCCTATCCCCAGCTCACTGTGACCCTATCCCCAGCTCACTGTGACCCCACCCCCAGCTCACTGTGACCCCATCCCCAGCTCACTGTGACCCTATCCTCAGCTCACTGTGTCCCTATCCTCAGCTCACTGTGACCCTATCCTCAGCTCACTGTGACCCTATCCTCAGCTCACTGTGACCCCATCCCCAGCTCACTGTGACCCCATCCCCAGCTCACTGTGACCCTATCCTCAGCTCACTGTGACCCCATCCCCAGCTCACTGTGACCCCATCCCCAGCTCACTGTGACCCCATCCCCAGCTCCCTGTGACCCTATCCCCAGCTCACTGTGACCCCATCCCCAGCTCACTGTGACCCCATCCCCAGCTCCCTGTGACCCCATCCCCAGCTCACTGTGACCCTATCCTCAGCTCACTGTGACCCCATCCCCAGCTCACTGTGACCCTATCCCCAGCTCACTGTGACCCCACCCCCAGCTCACTGTGACCCCATCCCCAGCTCACTGTGACCCCATCCCCAGCTCACTGTGACCCCATCCCCAGCTCACTGTGACCCCACCCCCAGCTCACTGTGACCCTATCCCCAGCTCACTGTGACCCCATCCCCAGCTCACTGTGACCCCATCCCCAGCTCACTGTGACCCCACCCCCAGCTCACTGTGACCCCATCCCCAGCTCACTGTGACCCCATCCCCAGCTCACTGTGACCCCATCCCCAGCTCTCTGTGACCCCATCCCCAGCTCACTGTGACCCTATCCCCAGCTCACTGTGACCCCATCTCCAGCTCACTGTGACCCCATCCCCAGCTCACTGTGACCCCATCCCCAGCTCACTGTGACCCCACCCCCAGCTCACTGTGACCCCATCCCCAGCTCACTGTGACCCCATCCCCAGCTCACTGTGACCCCACCCCCAGCTCACTGTGACCCTATCCCCAGCTCACTGTGACCCCATCCTCAGCTCACTGTGACCCCATCCCCAGCTCACTGTGACCCCATCCCCAGCTCACTGTGACCCCACCCCCAGCTCACTGTGACCCTATCCCCAGCTCACTGTGACCCTATCCCCAGCTCCCTGTGACCCTATCCCCAGCTCACTGTGACCCTATCCCCAGCTCACTGTGACCCTATCCCCAGCTCACTGTGACCCCATCCCCAGCTCACTGTGACCCCATCCCCAGCTCACTGTGACCCCACCCCCAGCTCACTGTGACCCTATCCCCAGCTCACTGTGACCCCATCCCCAGCTCACTGTGACCCCATCCTCAGCTCACTGTGACCCTATCCCCAGCTCACTGTGACCCTATCCCCAGCTCACTGTGACCCTATCCCCAGCTCCCTGTGACCCTATCCCCAGCTCACTGTGACCCTATCCCCAGCTCACTGTGACCCCATCCCCAGCTCACTGTGACCCTATCCCCAGCTGACTGTGACCCCATCCCCAGCTCACTGTGACCCCATCCCCAGCTCACTGTGACCCCATCCCCAGCTCACTGTGACCCTATCCTCAGCTCCCTGTGTGCTTTGTCTCTCACTGTTTCTCTCACACTGTCTGTTTCCCTATCTTTTCCTTTGCTCTGTCTTTTGCTTCTTTCCCTGAACTTACTATGTCCCCTTCTCTCTGTCCATGTGACTGTTTGTTTCTTGTTTTATTTCCTTTCTCTGTTTTACTGACTGTCATTCTGTTTCCCTCGCTGTGTTCTCTCTCTCCTTATATGTGTCTGTCTAGTTCTCCCTCGTTGTGATGGTGATGGCATCTCTATTCTTTTGAAGCATGTGATGGCTCTTTGGTTGGATGTTGGCAATAAAATAAACTCATTTGTGTTTTGGTATCTTAAACATAATTAAAATTTATTGGTTAAATTTCAATTGTTGTCAAAACAGCAACCAGAACTTGGATCTCCATTTAACAACCAATTGTTACATCTAAATATTTTGGAACTGACTTCTCCCAGTGCTCTGCACACTGACAACTGAAAGCATTCTATTCTTGTGCATAATACTGTGACGGTAACAGCTCTTCCCAGGACCATAAGAAACTACAGACGGTTTTGTGCACAGCCCATACTATCATGGAGGACAACCTTCCATCCATTTACACTTCTCATTGTCAGCGAAAGGCTGGCAACATCAAATATCTCTCCAAAACCAGTAGTGGTCTCCTGCAACCTCTTCCAAAAGGGAGGGGATACAGAGGCTTGAACACATGTACCAGTATGCTCAGGAACACCCTCTTCCCCACCCTAATTACACTGGCGAATTGAAGTCTCTAACTTTTCAAATAATATTAATCTTGTGAAAGTCGCTCTTGCTTTGCGCAGCTCCTGTGCAGCTGTCACCTTGTGTGCCTCACTCTGTCTAAGTGCCATTGAGGCTCAAGGTCTTCTCAAGGGCAATCAAATGAGTGAATTAATGCTGGCCCAGCCAGCGATACCTATATCCCATTAATAAATATAAGAAGATGACGACACTCAGGGAAGACAGACAGTTGGGATCAAATCGCTTTAAACATGATCTTATATATATCTAAGATATATATATATATCTAAGTTTTTCATGCAATGCACTTTATCCGAATTCTTATCATTTTTTATTGAAGTTCTGCCATCAGCTGTGATAAGACTTGAAACAAATCGCTTGAAACAATGTCTTTCGTTGAATAAGCTTTGCTCCTGAATTACATCCAGCGACATTCCTACTCTGATACATTGTCCTAATCATGAAGTAACGTCCGAGACAAGAACAATTTTGTGATTGAAATACTTGTAACTGGAAAAGTGGCCAGAAGAGAGCTTGAAACATTAAGTCTGAATTTTCCAACGTGCAGATAATGGTTTGTTTAGTCACAGCACTGATGCAGAGATGGAGACTGGGGATATTATGAGCTGGTAGTGGACAGGGTTCGTGACAGAGAGAACACGAGACATAAATCAATTCAGGGACAAAAGGGATCGCGAGGTTGTCCACAGTTTTGTTCTCAGATGTTTGTAAGGGAGTGGTCTGCATTTCAGATGAATGAAGACTGCAATTTGAATTGAAGATAATAGTTTCTTTCTTTGACAAATATAAATAACAGCAATTGCAATGAAGTTCAAAATTGTTTATGGGATTAATGAATGGACAGAGGTAGAAAACACCAACAATAGCGAGAATAGGTTAGTAACACACCCTCCACCCCGCCCAAAATAATAATCAGTACCGCTAATATCCGATATGGCAGAAATTCCCAACAGAGAAAAATGTTGAAAAGTCCCAAGGAAAGCCTCCCCTCCATTGGTTTAATTATCCAGTCCATTATTCTCAGATTCAGATCTGTCCTCTCCACGTCTGTACAGCTGCTGATCTTTGTTATTGTTGGAGCTGATGCATCTGCTCCTACACTGGGATAGCGCACTGAGTGAAGCCCCTCACCAATAGGAGAGGGAAACCCTCCAGTGACACAGATACAATGCATGGAGACTGACATCAGTCACAGTCACTGAACAAACAGTTCTAGCTTTAAATACAGCACATTCAGTTCACAATATAACTGGACTGGACTGGATGCTGACATCGCTGGCTATTGGTCACATCTCCCATTACTAATTGCTCTAGTGAAGTCAGTTGTGTGGGAGAATGATGGATGTTTTCTTTTCGCAGGCTAGATGACTCTGCTCGGTTGTACGTTTGCAATGCTGTAACCATCTTACCCCGAATTTTCACCGCTCCACAAAAAAAGAAACACAATCAGGACGTTGTTACTGTGCTGATCTCTCCTCCACGGGAAGAAACGCCAGCCAACACACTGTCACTGGGGACAGTTGCTCTGCACATAGACAGGAAGTGTGTACTTCTCTGAATGTTCCTCTCCCTGCTGTAATAAAGAAACGTTGGGACCTTCCATTTATAATATGCTTGAGTAATTAATTTATACAAATGGACAAACATTTTATGCAGTTTTATTTGCTTTAAAGCAGTAATTTTTACGCTTTTACTCCTCAGTCCCAAACCAAAAGTGAACTTATTCATTAAGACTTTTGAATTAATGAGTCAGGTTTGGCTGGGAGATAGGGCGGGATGGGGGCAGTGGCTGTGGAGACTGCATGGGGAGTACAATGATATTCCACATGTCATCAACACTCTAAACGTCAGATAGAACTAAATATAGTTCACAACAAGGATATTTTATATTTTATATGCACACCATTTAATCATTGGGAATACAGATTGAGTAGGGTCACCGCACCTGAAGCATTAACTTTGATTTCTCTTCATAGCTACTGCCAGACCTGCTGAGCTTTCCCTCCAACATCTGTTTTTGTTTGAGGTTGATCATATTGTTCATATCTTGCAGGATTCATAAAATTAAAAACAGACACTAATAACAAAATGTGCAGGGATATGGGGACAATACAGGAGAATAATATTAGAGATATCACTCATTCCAAACTGAAAGAGACAATGGGCTAAGCTTTCACCACCTTTGTTGTAATAATTCTATGTTATGCATTGAAAGCATTTGTACATTGGGGAGACAAGCTTGTTCAATGAAGGACACAGAGTGTTCCATCATCAATAATCTATCCCTATTATTTCATGAAGTTCAGCTGCCTGTAAAATATATTTATAAAAAATATATCTCCTGAGATTTACAGGATGTTCAGAATTGTTTTTACTTTCTGTCTTAAAGAAGAAGCAGATTTCGGTTGTAATTCAGGTGTCACAGGAATATAACAACTGTAAGAGAACGAGAAATGACCACATTGTCCAAATATTACCAAGTTCAACGTGTAGACCTGTCAAGAAACATGAAATATAGAGATACTGGAAACATGAAATGTAAACAGAAATTGCTGGAGAAACGAAAAAGATGAGGAAGTATATGCAGAGAGCAACAGAATTAACATATGTCATATGATGTGACACTGTTCTGAAAAGTCATATTAGAATCAAAGGACAATTTCTTTTGCATCTCTGCTCAGATGTTGCCAGATCTACTGAGTTTCGCTCCAGCTCTTCTGATTTCTTTCTTCTTTCTGAAATGTGACAAAGTGTCTGATCTGAATGATAACAACAAAGTTGTTATCTCAGTTGAATCTTGAGTAATTTGTTATGGAAATTAAATGATAAATTACAAAGTTCCTCTGTTTGATAGGGATCTAAATATCGATGACGTATTGTATTGTGAGAACTTGCGATGAAAATGTTGAAACAAAACAGAAGTTGCTGCAACTGCTCAGTCGGTCTGGGAGCATCTGTGCCGAGAAATCAGAGTTAACGTTTCAGGTCCAGTGCCCCTTCCTCAGAACTGATGGTAATAGGGAAAATGTTGGTTTATATGCAGAAAAGACTGGATGGTGAGATTGGAAGAGAAACCATCACTATTCGAGAAAATCGGATCTGGAATTCATTCAAAATTAAGACAGGATTTCTTGTACTCTCTCTTCTATCGCTTGGTCCTTGTTCAGGTTGCACATGTACTATATATTTCTAAATCTCCATCAAGTGCAGACGACATGTTTTTTTTTCTCTCTCTTACTGTGGTGTTTCATTATTTTTGATTATTTTCCAGTATGTATTTGATTCCAATTCAAGGTGGACATGAGAATATGGCTTGACCTTCTGCAGTTCGCCCATAATATAGAATTTAATTGAATACTTATCCCCATCACACCCGCTGAATTAAACAAACAATGCATGAGTCCACGTCCATCCTGCAGATGAAACATTTCGTCAGCTCTGGCTATTGCAGGTAATGTTACAAAGAACAGTGCCACACAACATGCTGATGTTCCAGCCAAAGATGCCAAACCCAGTTTATCCTAATTTATAAATAAAACATGCAGAGGGGCGGAGTGTAAAAAGTGAATTCAACTCTGTGTCGAAGATGCTATTTGTGGCTCCCTCATAAAATGTGTTAATTACATCAGTCATCAATTCACCAAAATGGGGAAAGCAAGAAACTGGAATTGTCAAATAATCCTCTGAATAACATCTGGAGAACAGGAAGGAAATCACGGCTTGTTTGTGATATTCAGAAATGACGATTGTGAGAATGTGGAGGTGGGGAGCAGTGAAATGATGATCAATGTTGTGGATGACACAAAGATGGGCTGGGGGTGGGTCACAGTCAGGAGGGAAGTGTTAGGCTACAGGAGGATAGAAAGAAATTATTCAGATAGCCAGATCAATGCCCTGATGAAATTTAACACTGATAAATTGGGAAGATGCAAGTCAGAAGTAACAAGACAAGTAAGTACTCAAAAGTGAGTATGAAAGAGGAGGGCTAAATTTGCTCGTTTTTTCTTTGCAGCAGGAAAGGTTGAGGAGGGAATATGGTACAGGTGTACAAGAGCATAAGGGGAATGGAGACGATGAACAGACAACAGCTGTTTTCCTGAGTCAAAGGATCAAAAACAAAGGGACACACTGTTAAAGAGAAGGGGAGGGGTTTGAGAGAGAATTTGTGGCATGTGTTTCGAACCGAGAGGGTAGCCTGAATCTGGTTTGCGTTGTCTAGGAAGGTGGTTGAGGCAGGTAACCTCACAAACGTTTAAAAAGCCTTTGGACGTGCACTTGCTGGCACAGGCGTAATGAGCCTGTTTTTCATTGCATGATTCTTTGCAGTGGCAGCCATAAACACTCTGGTATATTCTGAATCAATAAGCAATGGCATTTGCTGCTTTGTTCCTTTGATGGTACTCAGTAAGTTTCTGTATTACAAAGCAGCAGCATCTCATGCAGCTTCAGCACTTAGTCAACCAAAGTCAGCACAGCCATCTCTGGGAACATCCAGGGTGATTCACATGCTCTTGCAAGCATTGGCCAACAACAGCACTGACACTATTCTCGCTGTTTGCCACCACTATTATAGTTGCAGCCATAATTTGAACACAGCTTTTCCTCCATTATAATAAACACCTCGAGCAATAAGGATGTTATTTCGCTGAAGCATAATAAATTATTTCCCAGGTATTCACTTTGACAAACAGCAAGTTTTCCTGTTTTTTTTTCTGCCAGTTGTTTCTCACAGAATTCCCCACCCCACCCTCTTTCCACTTTATCATTTTCTTGTGCACTGTCTCTCTGCTCTCATACACCTCACTCCCTCACATCCCCCACACTCTCCATCCTTATTTATTAATCCCTGAAAAACTTGTGCCTAATCTCTATAATTTATTCCAACTCCCAACTCACATTTTGGACTGATTTGATTCCTTCTCTCGGCATGGTCATTAGACTGGCCGTGCCTGATGTCCTATTCACCTCAACCTTCTGCTCAGTTCCTGATCTGCTGCTTTGGTTCTCACTCTCCTGGTTTATTCAAATCCATCTGACTTGCACTAGCACACCTCCCGACAAGGATGTTAGTGCTTGTCCAGTTAAGATACAACCTGTATTCTTTGTACAGGTCCTCGCCTGTCTTGGAAGAGATCGCAATGATCCAACAATCTGAAATACCCAGCCTTGAACGAGCTTGTTAACAACGTGTTAAGCTATACTGCCTTCCTCATCCATCCCTCTTTTCCACATGGCACGGGGAGTAATCCAGAGATTATAGAGGATTGTTTTCTCTCTCTGTCTCTGCCTCTCTCTCCGTCTGTCTCTCTTGCCCTCTCTCTCTCTCGCAACCACCCCCCCCCCCCACCAAAAGAAAACACACACACATTCAGAAGACTGACAGACAGACAGACACCAAATTACTTTGCAGAAGAATACAAATAACCTTAAAATAATGGGAATGAAAACTGGAATGAAGGATTTAGTTAAAGGGAGGATGAGAGAAATTGTGCTTCTTTTGGATGTCAGTTTGCTCGCTGAGCTGGAGAGTTCATTTTCCGATGGTTCATCACTGTACTAGGGAACATTATCAGTGAGACTCTGGTGAACTGCTGGTATTATGTCCCACTTGCTATTTATGTGTTTAGCTTTCCTTGAGTCAGTGATATAATTGCCAGTATTGGTGATTTTAAGTCCGGTCCCTTTTCTCAGAGTGTTAGATGGAATCAAAATCGATGTGTTTGTTGATAGAGTTCCGGTTGGAATGCTCTGCTTCTCGGAATTCTCGTGCGTGTCTCTGTTTGATTTGTCCTAGATGGACCCAGTCCAAATGGTGTCCAAAAGGATACTAGTGATAGTGGGTCATGTCTTTTTTTCTGGATAGCTGTTGTTCATGTATCCAGGTGGCTAGTGTTCTGCCTGTTTTTCCAATATAGTGCTTGTTACAGTTCTTGTAAGGCTTATTCTTTCTGGAGGAGAACAGACAAATATGTGAATTATTGTGGTGCTTAAAAGTATGAAGTAAAGATGTAGAGTAAAACAGGAATACTCTGTTTCCGTTAGATGGAATTACAGCATCAAGGAGTTCTAATTCCAGGATTGTTAACAAAAGAACCAGGTTTGAGATAAGGAAAAACTTCTTTATTGAGAGAGTTGTTAGGATTTGGAATGGACTGCCTGGGAGAGTTGTGGATGAAGATCAAAAAGAGATCTGGATATGTATTTGGAAATATGAATTTAACAAGCTGCAGAGATAAGGCTAGCAAATGCGAGGGGCTTTGGAGACATTCCTGGAGCTGATACACACACTCTATCATGTGTCTGATGTGAATAAAAGTCAGTATACGATTATTTCCCATTCTAAATGCTCACGCATATCTGATTATTTAGTGCAGCATAAGCATTTAAAATGCAAGTATTGCAAGACCATTTTCATTATATAGTCTAATTATTGCTCAGAACATTAATAGTTTAAATGTTGAAACCCAATTACGAAAACAAATCTGTCATTGCTTTGGCACAAGTCTCTTTGAAAAGGTCTGATTTTTCACTCACACGATAATATGTTTATCGTTTTCGTTCACTGTCTGCATTTGAAATTAAATAACATTTTTTCTAAAAATTAAAAGTTTTCAAATTATTGTTTCACTAAAGTTTGATAACACAAATCATTTATTTCGTTGAATATTTACAGAGCATGTTGAATTATAGCCATTTCTAATTCGCTGGCAAATAGCTGAAGCTTGTACATTTCAGTGAGAAATTAAACTGATTGATTATGTATAAATGTATAAGAACACTAATTCTATTTGATTATTCAATCGTTTGCTCGCCCTGCACATGTAATCATTCAGAAGCCAACCGCTTTCAAAATGTTGGAGTGACAATGCATTGTTTTGAATCCTGACATTGTGTATGTATTTCTGATCGCCAAAAGAGTTACATCCATGTTGTTTGTTCGACACAAAATAAAATGTACATTCTTTATTTCTGTGTGAGAAAACCTTGATGGAAGTTTATATTTTTGATACATAAATATAGAATCAACCTAATTCTTTTCAGAGATTATAGTTCAGTTGAATAATCATAGTTGATGTCTTATTTTTGCCTAACTCACTCAACTTAGCAAACATCTGATTAATACATGGGTCACCCAACAGATTGTATCTGAAGAAAACAGCAGCAATTGACAAGTCAAGAATCACGTTAATAACTGAACTTGGCGGAGCCTGCCTGGTGTAGGACACCACACAGACTGGCATTCAGGTGAATGGAACAATGAACAACATAACTGGAAGTTTTGGCCTAACGCCCCTCCCCAGCTTCCTGATCTTACACATATCACTCCGTCACACATTCAACAATTGATAAGAATCCACAGGCTGGGTGAAACGTAAAACACAGAACAGTACAGCACATTGCAGACCTTCGACCCTTGACGTCCTGCCAATCTTTTATCCTACTCGAAGATCAGACTAACTGACATACACAGACATGCTGGTCCAGTGACAGGCATCGTGCACAGTCAGCCATTCTTTTCTGATGTGCAGCTGCCTTGAAATGTCTGTTCAAACCAAACAGATTGAATGAAATTCAAGCAGTCGAGACGACGTTCATGACTGTGTATTTCAATCAGGATTTAATGATGGATGAAATTCCAGAATAACATAATCAATGAATGAAAAACAGGGCAACACAAGAAATAGCAGTTGAGTACAACATGTGGTTCCAAGTAGGCCTCATGGTGTTACCGATAGATTATCAATCCAGACAATCAGCTCCTGATCTTTGGACCCAGGTTCGAATCCCGCCACTACAGATGGTGGAGATTCCATTCAATAATTTTAAAATATCCCTGGAATTATGAAACTACCTATGAAAATAAAATCATTGCCGATTTTTAGAAAAATCCATCTGGATCATTAATATCTTTCAATGAAGGAAACTTCTATCCTCACCTGGTCTGGCTGACATTCAAATCCAGACCCAAAGCAACGTCATTGACTCCCAATTGCCCCTGAAATGGTCCACTGAGTCATTCACTTGTACCAATGGTTACAAAGTTTCAAAGAAATGAAACCGGCTAAAAAACCTGGCATCAAACTGTGCACTGGAAAAGTCATCATTATAAACATCACTGTAGAACCTCCAAAGTCTACCTTACTATCATCTAAGGGGTAGTGCCAAAACTGGGACAACTGCCTTACAGGCCATTCAAGCAACAGCCTGACATAGTCATACTCACGGAATCATACCATACAAAAATAACCCAGCCACCACCATCACCATCCCTGGATATGTCCTGCCCCAAAGGCAGGACCGATCCAGCAGAGGGGGCAGCTCAGTGAGATATAGTCGGTAGGTAGTTGCTCTGGGAGTCTCCCGAATTGACTCCAGACCTAATGAAGTCCCATGGCTTCAGATTAAACATGGAAAAAAATTCTCTTACTGATTACCACGTAACGTCATTCCTCATCTGAATCAGTGCTCCTCTGTGTTAAACAACACTTGGAGAATGCACTGACTGTGGCAAGGGCACAAAGTGTATTCTGGCTGGGAGATTTCAAAGTCGACCATCAAGAATGGTTCGGCAGCAGTACTATTGATCACGCTGGTCGGGTCCTAAAGGACATAGCTACTAAATTGGGTCTGCAGCAGGTGGTGAGGGCAAGAACAGGAGGGGAAAAAATCATACATGACCTCATCCTTACCAATCTACCAACTGCAGACGTATCTGTCCGTGACAGTATCGGTAAATGTCTCGTGGTCAGGTTCAGAATAAATTCTATTGTGTTGTGTGGCACTATCACCATGATAAATGGCACAGATTTCGAAGAGATCTAGCAACTCAAGACTGAGCATCCATAAGACACTGTGGATCATTAATAGCAGCAGCACTGTACTCCAGCACAAACTGTAATGTCACGACCCATCATATCCCCCCATTCAACCATTACCATCAAGGCAGAGGATCAACTCTGGTTCAATGGAGAATGCAGGAACGCATGCCAGGAGCAGAACCAGGAATATACAAAAATAAAATGTTAATCTGCTGAAGCTTCCAAACAGAAGTACTTGCGTGCCAAATAACATAAACAGCAAGGGACAGACAGAACTGAGCTATCCCACAATGAATGCATCAGATTTAAGCTCTGGGGTCCTCCTAATCTGATCATGGATGGTGGTGGATGATCAAACAACTCACTGGAGTAGGAGTCTCCACAAATATCCCCATCCTCAATGATTGAAGATCCCAGAACATCAGTGCAAAGGTTAAGGCTGAAGCTTTCGCAGCAATCTTCAGTCAGAAGTTTTGAGTGGATGATCCATTTCGGCCTCCTCCCGTGGTCCCCATCATTACAGATCGCAGTCTTCAGCAAATTCGATTCACTGATATCAAGAAACGGTTAAAGGTACTGGATACTGCAATGGCTATAAACCTGATAACATGCCGACAATAGTCCTGAAGACTTGTACTCCAGAACTTCCCGCTTCCCTAGACAAGCTGTTCCAGTACGGTTACAAACAGACAATGGGGAAAACTGCTCAAGTATGTTCTGTACATAAAACGCAGGACAAATTCAACCCGACCCAATACTGCCTCATCAGTCTACTCTCCATCATCAGTAAAGTGATGGAAGGTGTCATCAACAGTGTTATCAAGCAGCTCCTGCTCAGGGACGCCCATTTTGTGTTCCATCAGGGTCACTCAGCTCCTGACCTCATCACAGCCTTGGTTCAAACATAGAAAAAGGAACTGAATTCCAGCCCTTGATATCAAGGCTGCATTCTGCCAAATGTGACATAAAGGACCCCAAGCAAAAACGGTATCGCAGGCCAACACTGCATTATTGGAGTCAGACCTGACAGATAGGAAGATGGTCATTGTTGTTGGAGGTCAGTCATCTCAGCTCCAGAACATCTCTGCAGTAGTCCCTTAGGATAACGTTCGAGGTCCAAACATTTTCAGCAGCTTCAACAATGACCTTCCTTCCATCATAAGGTCGGGAGTGGGGATTATCCAGGCTTGGGCTGACAAGTTGCAAGTAACATTCCTGCCACACAAATCCAGACCATGACCATCATGAATAAGAAACAATATAACCACTTGTTATTCAGCAGCATTATCCCCACTAAATTTCCCCACTATCAAAAACCTGGGGGGTATTATTGACCATAAGCTCAACTGGACTCGCCACAGATAAGATCGGATCAGAGGCTAGGAATACTGCATGATTAACTCACCTTCTGACTTCCCAAATCCTGTCCAACATTTACAAGGCACAAGTCAGGAATGAGATGTAATAATCCTCACTTGCCTGACTGAGTGCAGCCCTAATAACACTAAAGAAGCTTGACACCATTCAGGACAAAGCAGCCCATTTGATTTGCATCACATCCACAAGCATTCACTCCCTTCACCATGGTCGCTCAGGAACAGCAGTGCGTACTATCTACGAGACACAATGCAGAAATTCCACAAAGATCCTCAGAGAACTCCTTCCAATCTCATGAACACTTCTATGTAGAATGACAAGGGCAGTAGACTTTTGGGAACACCATCAACTTCAAATTCCCCTCCAAACCAGCCAACATCCTGATTTGGAAATATATTGCAGTTCCTTCCCTCTTGCTGGTTCAAAACGCTAGAATTCCCTCCTTAATCACGAGTAGGTCAACGCACAGCACATAGATTGCACCAGTTCGAAAAGGTAGCTCACCACCACCTTCTCAAGGGCAACTCGGGACGGGCAAGAAATGCTGGGCTCATCCAGTGATGCCCACATCCAAAAAATATTTTTTTAAAACAAATAGTTCCAAGTTGAGCATCTCGATGGGACAGATTATCTGATTTGAACACGAACAGGAAAACAATGTTTCTAATATTGAATATTTTAGACATTTTCTGTTATTGGAAAAGTGTCCCATATTCGATGACATATTGTTGCTGAGTGCTGTAATAAATTGCACCTTTTCAGTTAAAATCAACAATACTGGTGTAACAGGCTCAAACCTTCAAAATGACCAGATTACAAATGACAATCATAGCAGAGACAATGTACTCCCGCCAGGTAAGACTCACAGATAGTAGCTTACAGTCAACAGATTAATGGACTACTGGTTACACTGAATCCTCCCACCGTCTACATCACAGGGGTTACCACTGACCAGAACGTGAAAACAAATCAACTTATAAACACAAGGGCAGATCAGAGACTTACAATTCTGCACTGTGCTGTTTAAGCATTGTCTCTCTGTCTCGTGGAAATATGTTCTACACACTAGCTTTACCAATCTTTGCAGTAATCGATCAGTTTCAATCAGATCCCCCCCCCCCACCCGCCATTCTTCTAAGTTCCATCGAGTACACTCACTGCCGCTCATATGACAAGCCATCATCCCTCAGCAGTTCAAATTATGCCAAATGCCGTCTGACCATTGCCCATTATATTCTAAACAGTATGTCTCCTCTCTTGTATTCTTGTTCTCTTGAAATGAATGCGAACTTTGCATTTGCTTTCGTAACTGCCAACTGAACCTGCATATTAACCATAATGGAGGACGAGTGCTTCAAAATCCTTTTGTGCTTCAGATTGAATGGATCCTATTAGAACATAGTGTCTGCCACTATTCCGCCTATCAAAGTGAATAATCTCACACGATTCCATAGTGTGTTCCATCAGCCACATGTTTTCCCACAGTCCAAAACTGTCCAAGTCTTTCTGCACCCTCCCCACTTCCTCAATATCATCTTCCCAGCAAACCATCACGGCATCATCTTCAAACTTAGCAAAGCTGCCTTCAGCTCCTTTGTCCAATTTGTCCATATATAATACATTTCCTGGCTCCCTAAGGACTGTCCACCATCTACAAGGCACAACACTCAAGGTGCTTGACTCTATTCATGTTGAAGCAATGGCTTGAGTGGAATTACACCTGCAAAGTCTTCACTCCCTGCTAGACTGACTCTCAGTAGAAGCACACCCTGCCCCGTTTTGTGGTGAGTTTATTTCATTATTGTGCACAATCCCAGTCTATTGATAACATTCTGTCTGGACAAACTGTGTGTTGATGACGATAGTGGGAGGTGGGGGAAGGAATGTCTATGATGAATGATTGTGTGACTGCCAGGATGAAACCTGTCCCGACAGCCCCGGATGTATCTGTGCCCGCTGTCACCACTGCAGACATGATCAGTCTTCCTGAGAGTCAAGGCAAGGGAAGTGACAGACCTGGACGATGTTCCCAGCTGTGTACTCAGAGCCTATGAGGACCAACTGGTAGAGGTATTCATATACAACTACAGCTTCTCCCTCTTACAAGCTGAAGTCCCAACCCGCTTCGAGAAGACGACCATCATCCTCGTAAGTGAGAAAGCACATGTAACGTGCCTAAATGACTACCGCCCAGTGGCTCTGACCTCAATAAACATGGAGTGATTTGAAAGGCTGGTTATGTCCCACATCAGCTCCAGTCTCCCAGCCTGACCTGATCCCTTATAATTTGCCTAC
This sequence comes from Chiloscyllium punctatum, assembly GCF_047496795.1. Lineage (NCBI taxonomy): Eukaryota > Metazoa > Chordata > Chondrichthyes > Orectolobiformes > Hemiscylliidae > Chiloscyllium > Chiloscyllium punctatum. The sequence goes on from NC_092769.1 coordinate 19,310,966, forward strand.
TGATGTAACAGTTCCAGAACGTATGCCTTACCCCAATCCCTGCACTCATCCCTGGGACATCTTGACCACAAGGACACTTACACCAGACTCCTGCTCACTGACTACAGCTCCACCTTCAATATCGTTATCCCCTTCAGACTAATCTCAAAATTCCGTGACCTTAGTCGCGGCTTCACCCTCTGCAACTTGATCCCCCGGTTTCAGACCCACAGATCACAATCTTTGAAGAGAGGTATCTGCACCTCGACCACACTCACACTCAACACTGGGTACCCCAAGGATGCATCCTCAGCCCCCTACTGTACTCCCTGTCCACACGCGGCTGTGTTGACAAATTCCAAACAACGCCAGCTGCAAGTTCGCTGATGACATGCCCATGTAAATCGTGCTTTTAAAAAGTTCGCTTTTCCCCGCTTCCCTTTCCAAATGACCTACATTCGGACCTGTTTTCGCTAATCAAAACAAATCCAAAGAGGATTTTCACTTTTACGAAGATTGCCGAAATTTTTCCCATACAAATGAATGCTTCTTCACTTTACACCATATCGGCTTATGAAAGAATACTGTACTTCAAATCGCAGAGCAGTTAACATGTCACGCGAATAGAATGCTTTCAGTTGCCAGTATGCAGAATAACAGTAAGAGATACAGCTCATTCTAAGCTGGAAGAGACAATGGGTTGACCTTCCGCAACCTTTGCTGTAATAATTCCGTGATATGTATTGAAAGCCTATGGAGGGGGGTAGACAAGCTTGGTCAATAAAGGACACAGACTGTTCCATCAACAAAAATCGATTCTTATTATATCATGAAGTTCAGTTGCAAGGAAAAGTGTTTTAATACAGTGGTTTTCTGAGATTTACAGGATATTCAGAAACATGTTTTTGTTTTCTCTTTGAATCTTATAGAAGAAACAGATTTCGGCCTTAAGGCACGTGTCACAGACACACCAACTGTAATAGGACCACAGTGTCCAAATATAACCAAGGTCAGTGTATGGACCTGTCAAGAAACATGAGATAAAATGATATGCAAACATGAGATACAAACAGAAAATGGTGGAGAAACGAAATAAAAACATGAAGAAGTATCTGCAGAGAGAAACAGAGTTAACATATTGATTACGATGTGACATTTCTGAAAAGTCAAAGGTTAATTCTATGCATCTCTGCTCAAATTCTGCCATATTTGTTGAGTTTTGCTCCAGCTCTTTCGATTTCTTTTTCTTTCGGAACTGCGACAAATTGTCTGATCTGAATGTTAACAGCAAAGCCCCTATCTCACTTGGATCTCGAGTAATTTGTTATGGACATTAAATGAAAAATTACAAAGTTCCTATGTTTGACAAGGCTCTAAATATTGATGACGTATTGGATTGTGAAAACGTGCCATGAAAATGTTGAAACAAAAACAGAAGTTGCTTCTAAAGCTCAGTAGGTCTGGCAGCATCCGTGCAGAGAAATCACAGTTAACGTTTCAGGTTCAGTGACGCTTCATCAGAACTGATGGGAGCTCGGAAAATGTTGGTTGATATGCAGAAGGGGCTGGACAGCTTTTAATGGAGATTGTTAGTGGCTAAACTTCGAGGGTGTGTAATGGAAGGCGATGTGAGAACTAGGCCTGGTGTATTATTGGTCGGGGGCGAGGACATTCGGGAGTTCTGGGCTGAAAATTATTGAACTTGATTTTGAGTCTGAAGGGCTGTAGGGTCTTCACACAGTAAATGAGGCGTTGTTCTTCCAGTTTGCATAGACTTTTCCTGGAACACTGCAGCAAGCCTGACGTAGAGATATTAGCCAGGGAACAGGATGCGGTATTAAACTGGCAAAAACTGGAAGCTCAGGGTCATTTGTATAGGTATACTTTGGATGTTCAGTGAAGCGGTCACCCAGGCTACTGTTAGTTTCCCCTATGTAGAGAAGACCACATTGTGAGAAGCGAATCGAGTAGACTAATTGTGGGAAATGTCAGTAAGGTGTTGCTTCATCGGTATGGTGTGGTTGGGCCCTTGGATAGTGAGAAAGGAGGACAGAAGTGCGAACATGTTACACTTTTGGCAGGGGCAAGTGAAGTGGGCCTGTGGTGGGGGTGAGGGTGGGGTAATGGGAGTGAATAAAGAGTGAACCAGGGTGTCCTCGTCCCTCCAGAAGGCGGACAATTTTGAGGAGGAAAATATGTATCTGGAGATGGCACCTTGCTGGAGGTGGGGGAAATGGCGGCTGATGATCCACTTCATTTGAATGCTGGTGGGATGGTAGGCCAGGACAAGAGGAATTCTCTCGCTGTTGCAGGAGGGTAGAGAGACGGTGAGAATAGAAATGCAAGAGATGGGTCAGACCTGGTTGAGGGCCCTCTCGAGAACAGTGCTGGGAAATTCTCAGTTGAGGAAGAAGATGGACATTTTGGGAATTGACATCATCAGACGCAATGCGGTGGAGACAGTAAAATTATTGGAATGGAATGGAGTATTAGCAAGAAACAGGTTGTGAGGGTGTATACTCCAGGTAGCAGTGACAATCGGTTGGTTAATACTGGATATTAGTGGCCTGTCGATCCCCAGAAATGGAAACAAAGATGCCGAGGAAAGGAAGTGATGAGTCAGAGAAAGACGAGGTGAAAGTGAGGGAGGGATGCAAATTGGAAGTGAGATCAATGATTTTTTTTTCAAATTCAGGACAAGACAGAGAAGCTTAATCGATGATATAATCTATGCATTGGAGAAAGAGTTGTGGATGGGTCTGGAATAGAAGTGGAACAGGGAATAGTCTATGTACCCCTTGAAGAAACAGGTATGACTGGAGCCCACGTGTGTATCCATGCACCCCCTCTGTGTGGCAGGAGTAGGCTGAAGCAATGGGTCTGCCCGGGCAGTTCTGTTTGTGGATTTTCAGGAGGAGATAGAAGTGAGCTCTGCTATCAGAGGACCATCAGCTTGGGGACCGTTAGGTGGGGGCAATTATCATTGTTGATACAATGGCCTGATGTGCCATGGTCGGGACCAGCAGGTGATATGAGGAGATAACTGAGAGCTGGCCCTCAGTCTCTGCAATGTAGAGGTCAGTCCACCAGACTACAGCAGCATCACCCTTACCAGCACAGGCTGAATGACAAAGTCAGGTTTGGATCAACGCACACGGCATACAGCCTATTCAGAGGGTGATTTGTTGGATTCGGTGAGGGGATGCAGAGAAATTAAGACAACCAATGTCACATCGAACATTCTCAATGAACAGATTGAGTTCAAGTAAACCACAGAGGGAGAGGTCCAGGTGGAGGAAGAGTATTGGAGCTCGGAGAAGAGTCTGTGGAACAGGGAACAGAACCTTTGCCCAAAGAAATGGGCACCGAGGAGAAGATGGTGGGAGAAGAGTTCAACGTCATGCCGTACCGAAATTCATTGAAGTCGGGGCACAGTGGGATAACGCTGAGACCATTGTTAAGTACAGAACATTCAACATCAGAGTGTGGAAGGGTAGGAGGGAGGGTGAAGGTACGACAGGAGGTGCATTTGGGGGAGGGGATGCAGTCAGAGTGCAGGGCAAGGGTGGGGAGTCAGGTTCCAAGGGGTCATAGGCATCTCTGTGTTATTGCATCTTGTGTGCCTCATAGATCTGGTGAGCATGGCGAATGAGCTGGAGAAAGAAATAGAATTGGGGAGTGGTGCAGCCTTGAGCCAATGAGATGTGATGCTGTTGCACAGATAAAATGTTGATACCACTGACACTGCAATCACATGATCAGTCCTCAGGAAGTAACTGAATGAAAATGAACGTAATCTTATTGTAATGCCCTGATTTCATTGGAGTGACACTCAATCAGCAAAGTCTTACTTTTCTGAGATTTTTGACAAAACTGTGAAAACATAATAAATGTTGATGTTATTAACAGGACAAAGTCATTCATGGTTTTGGAAGGTATTAGCAAGGGCAGAGTTTATTTGTTATTCTCAAAAGCTCTGGGGAAGGTGTCATCGTTCAGTGAGGAAATTACCAGGACAGAATTTCCTCCGATTCCCATTGACCCCTGTTTACTCAAGGTCCGTGATGCCACATGAATCAAATAATACTTTGATGCAAGGGAAGTTACTCTGATCTCACCTTCAAAGAGGTAAACCGTTAAAATAATAAAAAGCAAAAGTGTAAAACACGGCTTGTTTGAACAATGTGCTCACTGAACTCACAATGTTTAAGGGAAAACTGATGCATGGACTTCTGATTTTGAGGAAAGGTTCATCCTATTTGTGATGAGGCTGTTTGGTTATGCACTGTGACACCGAGACAGAAAGATACTCCACTCTGGACCATGGGGAACAAAACCATCCTGTTCATGGTGCATCAGACAGTGACAGACACACACTATTGTCTGTTCCAATTGGACATTGATCATCCCAAGCTCAACATTCACTGATGATCAAGAGCAGAACAGAATCCAGTGGCTCCCATCCTCCCAGTTGGAAATCAAAAACGGAATGCGATGGTCAGATGAAGTGGGAGTAATTGGGGAATTGGTGTAACTTACGGTGGAAGTGACAGAAGGATGGTGTAAAGGGAAATAATCAGTGGAAGAGCATGTACCAGCAGAAGGGGTAGTGCAAGGGAAGTAGGAGTGTGAGGAAAGAATAGGACGAAGGAGGAAGAATGACGGATGAAGTTTTAGTGACAAGGAAAATCTTGTTTTTGGGGAAGCGGGATTGGATGCGAAAACATCACTGTTCAGGAAAATCGAGATCAGGTTTCCATTCAAAATTAAGAAAAGATTTCATGTTCTTTCTTTTCTATCACTTGATTCTTGTTAAGATGATACATGTACTCTATCTTTCCGAATCAAGTGCAGAGGATTTTTTTTTCTTGTCTTGTGTGGTGTTTCAACATTTTTGATTTTTCTTTACAGTATGTATTTGCTTCCAATTCAAGGTAGACATGAGAATATGATTTGATCTCCTTCAGTTTGTCCATAACATAGAATTTAATTGAGTATTTATCCTCATCACACTAGCTGATTTAAACAAACAATGAATTAGTCTGTGTCCATCCTGCAGATGAAAAATGTCTCCAGCTCTGGCTATTGCAGTGCCTCCAAAAGGTTAATGTTCCAGCGCAAGATGCCAAAACCTAGTTCATCCTAAATTATTTCCAAGCTTTATGTATAAAACATGCAAAGTGTAAAAGATGAATTCAACTCTGTGTCAAACTGGTTATTTCTGGCTTCCTCATAAAAGATGTTAACCAAATCACTCTGTAAATTGACCAAAATAAGAAAAAAACAGAGACTGGAATTCTCAAATCTTCCTCTGAATAACATCTGGGAAACAGGAAGGAAATCACGGTTTGTTTGTGTTATTCATAAATGACGATGGTGAGCATGTGGAAAATGCGGGGTGGGGGCAGTGGAATGCTGACCAATGTTGTGGATGACACAAAGCTGAGCTGAGTGGCTCACAATCAGGAGAATATAAATAGATTATTCAGATAGCCAGATGAATGGCCGATGAAATGTAACACTAATAAATGTGGGATGATGCATGTCAGATGTAATAAGACAAGTGAGTACTCAAACTATGAATGGGGAGGGCTAAATTTGCTCGATTTTTCTTTGCAGCAGGGAAGGTTGAGGAGGGAATCTGCTACAGGTATACTGGAGTATAGGGGTATGGAGAAGATGAACAATCAGAAGCTGTTTCTCTTCGTCAAAGGGTCAAAAACAAAGGAACGCATTTTTGAAGTGAAAGGCAGGGATTTGAGAGAGGACTTGTGGAATGTGTTTCGTACTGAGAGGGTGGTATGAATCTGGAATGCATTGTCTAGGAGGGCCGTTGAGAGAGGTAACCGCACAAACATTTAAAAAGCCTTTGGATGTGCACTTGCTGGTGCAGACATGACATATCTTTAATTCGTTTCATGATTCTATGCGTTGGCAGCCATGAATGCTCTGATATATTCTGAAGCAATAAGCAATGGCAGTTGCTGGTTTGTTCCTTTCACTAGACTCAGTAAGTGGCGCGATCACAAACCAGAATCATCTCATGGAGTTCCAGCATCCAAGCCATCTCTGGGAACATCCAGGGTAATTCACATGCTCAGTGCAAGCATTGTCTAACAACAACACGAGCATTTTTCCAGCTGTTTACCACCATTATTATAGCTACAGGAATGTCATGGACACAGATTTTTCTTCAATATAATGCAGACTTCTAGCAATGAGGGTGCTATTTCTCTGAAGCATAATAAATTACTTCCCAGATATTCACTTTGATGAAAAGCAAGTTTTCCTGTGTTTTGCTGCCAGTTATTTATCACAGCATTCCCCACCCCACTCCATCCCTTCAATATTTACCCTTTAATATTTTCTTGTACATTGTCTTCCTGATCTCTCACACCTCAATCCCTCACATACCCCATACTCTCCATCCTCATTTGTAAATCCCTGATAAACCTGAGCCTCATCTCTATCATTTATTCCAACTTCCATCTCACAACGTGAACTGATATGATTCCTTCCCTCAGCATGGTCATTAGACTGGCCATGCCTGATGTGCTATTCATCTCAACCTTCTACTCAGTTTCTGACCCGCTGCTTTGGTTACCAAACTCCTGGTTAATTAGTTTAAATCCATTCGACATGCACTAGCAAAGCTCCCCAAAAGGATGTTGTTGCTCCTCCAGTTAAGATGCATTCTGTCTTTTTTGTACAAGTCCCACTTGTCCTGGAAGAATTCCCAATAATCCAAAAACCTGAAACCATCAACCCTGAACTAGCTTTTTAACAACATGTTAAACTATACCGCCGTCCTAATCCTGACCTTTATTCCATATGGCACGGGGAGTAATTCAGAGATTACAGAGGATTGTTCTGTCTCTCTCTCTCTCTCTCACTCACGCACTCACACACACAATAAGACAGACTCCATATTACTTTGCAGAAGAATACCAATAACTTTAAAAATAATCAGAATGATAACTGGAATGAAGGATTTCGTTAAAGAAAGGACGAGAGAAATTGCATTTCTTCTGGATGTCAGTTTGAGTTGGAGAGTTCATTTTCCGATGGATCATCACTATCCTCGTGAACATTATCAGTGAGACTCCGGTGAAATGTTATGTCCCACTTGCTATTTAAGTGTTTAGGTTTCCTTGAGTCAGCGATGTAATTTCCAGTATTGGTGATTTCATGCCTGGTCCTTTTCCTCAGAGAGTGTTAGATGGAATCAAAATCGATGTGTTTGTTGATAGAGTTCCGGTTGGATTGCCATGCTTCTAAGAATTCTCGTGCGTGTCTTTCTTTGGCTGGTCCTCGATGGATGTGCAGACCCAGTCAAAATGATATACTTCCTCATCCGTATGTAAGGACCTAGTGAGAGTGGGTCATGTCTTTTTTCTGGCTAGTTGTTGTTCATGCATCGAGGTGGCTCGTTTTCTGCCTGTTTTTCCGACGTAGTGCTTGTTACAGTTCTTGCAAGGCTTATCCTTCCTGGAGCAGAACAGACAAAGATGTGAACTTATCGCGGTGCTCAAAAGTATGAAGAAAGTTGCAGAGTAAAACAGGAAAACTCTCTTTCCGTTAGTTGGCATTACAGCATCAAGGAGTTCTAATTTCAAAATGGTCAGCAAAAGAGCTGGGACTGAGATACATAAATACTTCTTTATTGAGAGAGTTCTTAGGATTTGGATTAGACTGCCTGGGAGAGTTGTAGATGACGATTCAATAAAGAATTGGATATTTATTTGTAAATTATAAATTTAATGGGCTACAGAGATAGGGCTGGAAAATGGAAGGTGCTTGGGAAACATTACTGGAGCTGGTGCACACACAGCGGCCAATGGCCTCGTCCTGTACTTTAAAGGCTTGTACTCTATCATGTGTCTGATGCAAATAAAAATCAGTATCGGATTATTTCCAGTTTTAAGTGCTCGCAAATATCTGATTATTTGGTGCAGGATAAACATTTAAAATGCAAAAAAAAAATTACAAGGTCAGTCTCATTATGTAGTCTATTTATTTCTCAGAACATGAATATTTTAAATGTTATGGTCTGATAACGAAAACAAATATATCATTGCGTTGGCACAAATCTCTTTGAAAATGTCTGACTTTTCCCTCACACCAAAATATGTCCATTTTCTTTTCACTGTCCACATTTCATATTAAGTATCATTCTTTCTAAAAATCGGAAGTTTTGAAATTATTCTTCGCTAAAATTTGATAATGTAATCATTCACAGTGCATGTTTAATTATTGCCATTTCTAAATTGCTGGCTATTAGCTGAAGCTCGTACATTTCACTGAGAAATTTAACTGATTGATTAGATATAAATGTATAAGAATGCTAATTCTATTTGATTGTCCAATCGTTTACTCACTCCGAACATGTAATCATTCAGAAGCCGACCATTTTCAAAATGTTGGAGTGGCAATGCATTGTTTTGAATCCTGACATTGAATGTATAATTCTGATCACAACAGTTAGGTACCATGTTCTTTATTCGATATAAAATAAAATGTGCATTCTTTATTTTTGCGTTACAAAAAATTGATAGGAGTTTATCCTTTACTCCCATAAATATAGAATCGACCTAATTGTTTTTAGAGATTATAGTTCAGTTGAATAATCATACTTCATATCTCATTTTTGCCCAATTCACGAAACATAGCTAACAGTTGATTATTGTTCGGGTCAGTAAACTCAACACCTTGCAATGAGCTACGCTAAAAATGGCTTCCAAAAGATTTGGAATCATTTACAGTGTTACTGGAATTCACAGTTGCCTGTGATGCTGAGTGACACACTGACCTGCTCCTAAATCTGTGCAAAGAGTTTCTAACCTGGGTCAGGGCAGGTTAGTCAAACATTTCTTCACAACAAATAATTTGGAATCCACCCTGGGAAAGGTGGGAGCTCGCTAACAGACTATTACTGGTCTCAGTGTAGCTACAAATAATGTCCAAATTAGATATCAATGGCTGACCAGCAACCAAGTTTTAAAAAACCATCTTCAGTCAGAGCCTGGCCCAGTGGGCAGATGTGTCGCCATGCAGTGTCAGAATCACACCGCACAACTTCCTGATGGGGCTGACACCTGGCCTACCTCCCAGACTCCATACATCTGCACCCTGGACCTGATGCTGGGAAAAGACGTTAAAAATTTGACAGTCTGATGCACTATCATGAGTCTCACAAAGAAACCTCTGAAACCATACCCAATAAATGTCACCTTCATTATCACCAGTATTAAAATGAAATTTTACATCTCTGTGGATGGCCAGATATGAATACATGGTTCACGAAACAGAATATATCTGAAGAAAACAGCAGCAAATGGCAGGCCAAGAAGCACGTTAATAACTGAACTTGGCGGATTCTGTTTGGTGTGTGGTGACATACACATATTGTACTGACACTCAGATGACTGTAACAATGCACAACGTAAATGTAAGTTTTGACCTAACACCTCGTCAAAGCTTCCTGATCTCAAACACATCACTCCCTCACACACTCAAGAATTGATGAGAACCTACAAGCTTGGTGAAACAGGAATCATCGTACAGGCTCTTCAGCCCTTGACGTCCTGCCGACATTTAATCCTGTTCTAAGATCAGACTAACCTACATACCTTTCATTATACGATCATTCATGTGCCTATCCACACACCCACACTCTCTGTGTAAAGAACTTACCTCGGACATCTCCCATAAATATTCCTCCAATTACCTTAAAACCGTGTTCCTTCATCATAGCCATTTCCGTCCTGGGTGAAAGTTTCTGGCTATCCACTCTATCTCTGCCTCTATTCATCTTGTCCACCTCTATCAAGTCAAGTTCCATTCTTTTTCGTTCCAATGAAAAAATACCTAGTTCCCTGATTTTTCTTTACAAGACCTGCCCTCCAGTCCAAGCAGCGTCCTGATAAATTTCCTCAGTACACCCACCAATGCTTCCACATCTTTCATATAATGAGGCGACCAGTACAGAACACAGCATTCTAAGTGTGATCTCACCAGGGTTCCATAGAGCTGCAGCATAACCTCACGACTTAATCTCAACCCACATGCTAATGAAAACATCATCCGGCTTCTTAAGAACCTTATCCACTTGGGTGACAACTTTGTGGGAGCTATGACATGGATCATCAGATCCCACTGTTACTCCACAACGTATGAATACTACAAACTGAATCGCTTTACAATTTTCCAGGTTGAACTCCAACTGTTTCTTATCAGCCCAGTTCAGCATCCTGTCAATGTCCTGTGCAAACTACAATAGCCCTCCACACTACCCACAATTACACCATGCTTTGTTAAATTGAGAAAAATTACTAATCCACCTACCCTCTTCTGCATCGAAGTCATTTATAAATATCACAAACACCAGAGGTCCCAGAACCGATCCCAATGGAACACCAATGAACACCGAGCTCCAGACTAAATACTTGCCATTTACCATCCCCCTCTGTCTTCTATGGGCCAGTCAATTCTGCATCCAGAAAGACCGGTTTCCCTGTATCCGATGCGTCCTTACATTCTGAGTGAACCTACCATGGGGAAATTTATCAAACGCCTGATTAAAAACCATGTACTCCACATCCACTACTCTCGCTTCTTCAATGTGTTTGATCCAATCCTCAAAGAACTCAGTAAGGTTTGTGAGGCATGACCTGCCCCTCATAAAGCCATGCTGACTATTTCTAACCAAACTATGATTTGCAAGTAATCATAAATTCTGTCTCTCAGAATTCTCTCCAAAACTTGGCCCAATGCTGATGTAAACTTACTGGTCTGTAATTCTCAGGATTATCCCTATCCCATTTCCTGAACAAGGGAGTAACACTTGCCTCCCTCCAATCATCTGGCACTACTCCACTGGAGAGTGAGGACGCAAAGATCATCTCCAAAGGTACAGTAATCTCTTTGCTCTCTTCCTGTAGTAAGCCAGGGTGGATCCCGTCTCCCCTAGGAGATTTATCTATCCCAATGTTTGTATTTCAATCAGTCTGTCCTTCACCACACCATGTCTACTCACTGTCCAACTATCTGATTGACTGCTTTCCATTTCAGGGTTCTATACAGTGCTGCTTTCCTGAACACATATGGTTCCCTATAACCTGTTAATCATGGAATGGAAAACATGGGAAGGCACCAATGCCTTCCCGATGAAAGGCTGATGCCCAAAGCTTTGACTTTCCTGCTCCTCAAATGTCGTCTGACTGGCTGTGCTTTTCCAGCGCCACACATTTCGACTCTGATCACCAGCATCTGCAGTCCTCACTTTCTCCATTACAAAGGGCTGTCCCCTCTGCACACTGAGCAGGCAATTAATCAGCAGAAACCCGTTGTATTTAGAGCTGACTGTTCAGTTCTGGAAAATTGCATTTGATGAATACATTTACTGAAAATGAAATTACAACAAATATTCATTCAGTCCCAGAGTTACAGTTTTGGTTCATGAATTAGGCAGCTTGATAACGAGCAGTCAATGACTGAAGAACGCTGTGGTACAGCGTATTCCAGGTAATATATTCCAGGCTTGATGTGCTTTCCCTTAATGTTGGGTATATTATCGGACAGACAGATGTGATAAGGGAACGAGCTGACACGTGGAATTGTGACATTTTTGCCATTACAGAGATGTGTTTGAAGGAGGTCAGGGCTGACAACTCAATATTGTGCGGTACAAGAACTATAGGCAGCACAGGAGAGGGGTAAAGGAGGAGGTGGTGATGCATTATTAGTTATGGAGTCAGTTGCTGCAGTAAGAAGGGAATTAAATCGGAAAGAGAAGCTTAAAGCAGGTACACATTGAGCAGGTCAATGGAGGCAACTACCATATGTGTAGGGCTAAACTTAAAACGGCAGTAGAAGCGTAAATATGAGGCGTGATAAAACATTAGCGGGTAGTATGAGCGGGTTGAGAGAGATAGGGAGTAGTATATGATTTGGGAGGGTCTTAGAGATATAGGGAGGGGTGTCGGGTTTGAAGTGGATTAGTGAGATCGGGAGGCGTGCAGGGTTTGAGAGAATTATGGAGTAGTATAGGGTTTGGAGGAGGTTCGAGAGAGAGAGAAGGGTTACAGATTGGAGGGGGTTAGACGGACAGTGAAATGTATAGGTTTGGAGGGGGTTAGAGAGATAGGGAGGTAATACAGGGTTTCAGAGAGATAAGGAGCAGCATAGGGCTTGGAGCAGGTTAGAGAGATAGGGAAGGGTGTAGGGATTGGAGGGGATTAGATAGATAGGGACAGGGTTTGGTGAGGTTGAGATAAGTAGGGAGAGATATAGGGTTTGGAGAGGTCAGAAAGATAGTGAGGGGAGCAGGGTTTAGAATGGGTTAAGGAGATAGAGTGTGGTGCTGGGTTTAGAGTAGGTTAAAGAGATAGGGAAAGGAGTAGTGTTTGGAGGAGTTTAGAGAGCTAGGGAGGGGTGCAGTATTTGGAGAGGGTTAAGGAGATAGGGAGGGGTGTCGGGTTTGCAGGAAGTTAGAGATATATAAAAGGGGTACAGTGCATGGAGGGTGTTATAGAGATAGTGAAGGCGGTAGGGGCTGGAGGAAGTTACATAGATGGGATGGGTGGAAGGTTTGGAGGAGAGTAAAGAGATAGAGAGGAGTGTAGGGTTTGGGGAAGGAGAGAGAGATAGCGAAGGGGGTAGTTTTGGAGGAAGTTTGAAGTTCATTGTGTCAGATCAAACACTGACACCGAAACCTCCTGCTGACTCCCCTCCCTCAGCCTCACGGTGTCAGATCAAACACTGACACGGAAACCTCCTGCTGACACCCCTCCTCAGCTGGTGGATCAGTGTCCCTCTACATTGAACAACACTTGGAGGAAGCACTGAGAGAGTGACAGAGCTGGAGAATGTCAACTGGGTGGGCCATTTGAAACCCACCACCAAGAGGAGCTCAGCAGCAGCATTACTGATCGAGGTGGTCAGGTCCAAAAGGACATAACTGCTTCACTGCATCTGCACCAGGTTGGGGGGAACAACTGATAGGGAGAAACATCCTTGACCTCACCATCACCAACCTACTGGCTGCAGACACATTGTTCGATAACCGTATTGGGAATGGTGAACTACCACACACAGTATTTCTGGAGATAAAGTTCCACTTTTACATCGTGAAGACCCCCTGTGTATACGTGACATCATCACTGTGCTAAACAGGGCAGATTTCCAATAGATTTTGGAATTTTGCACTGGCCTGTGTGAGGCGGTTCCAGTCATTACCAATAGCATCAGAATTGTACTCCTGTATAATTTTCACTATCACTGCCTGGCATATACTCCACTTTATCCTGGCCGTCAAGCCAGGGATACACCCTTGATAAATTGAGAAAACAGGAAGGCCTGACTATAGTAGCATCAAATACACCTCAGAATGAGATGAAGTTACTAAATTGGGCCACTTACTCACCACATGGTATAAATAGCAAATGAGACACAGATGTAACCAGTGAATAAGACATAATCTCTATCTGGGTGAGTGGTGGTGGACAATCGCACAATTCATTGGAGGAGAAGAATCCACCAATACCACCTTCCTGAATGATGGAAGGGCTTAGCACAATAATAGAAATCTAAGGCTGAAACATTCACAGCAATGTTCAGACAGAAATATCGATGGGATGATCTATTTTAGTCTCCTCCAGATGGCAGTCTTCAGCTAATCCGACTCACTTTGTGTGGTATCTACAAACAGCTGGAGGGATTGGAAAATGCAAAGGCTGTGGGCCATGATAACATTCCATTCAGGCTGTTCCTGCTGGGATACAGCACTGGGACCTACCTGACAATGTTGGAATCTATCCGGGTGTGTTCTGTACACACACAGACAAAACATTAGACAATCAGTGACTACCCCATTGCTCTAATCCCTGTCACGAATAAAGGGATGGCAGATGTCATCTACAGTGGGGTCAAGCAGCACTTCCTCAGTACTAAAATGCTCGGTTTGTACTAAAGCTCAGTTTGGGCTCATTGAAGCCTTGGTTTAATGATATACAACAAGAGAACACACAGCTGAATTCGAGAGGTGAGGTGACAGTGACTGAACTTTTAACATGATCATAACTACATTTGACCAAATGTCGTATCCAGGATTAACGGCAAACCTGGAGCAAATAGGAATCGTCTGCATTGGCATAAGTTATACCTCGTACAAAGGAAGGTGGCTGGGGTTGGTGGGGAGCAGCCATCTAAGTTTCGCTGCAGTTCCCCAGGGGCGAGGTTTCTGGGTAAGCCTGTAGATGACAAATGTAAAGGTAGGACACCATACTCCTACAGGATGATAGAGACAACTGGCGGTAGTTGAACTGGACAGTTATCATACCTCAAGTAAGGGAGAGATTGAGTAGGACAGTCCTTTAGTCACCCCAGGAATTGAACCCACACTGTTGGCATTAATCTGCATTACAAACCAGCCATCCAACTGATTAAGCTAACCAAATCCTAACACAGCCTTCTGTGGTAGATATTGAAATATTATTCCATTCAGATATGTTGTTGGACACCTCTGGAGCAGGTGGAACAAGAAGCAAGCTTCCTAGCTCAGAGAGAGGGACAGCATCAGTGAGCTATAAGAGTGCTCTCTGCCCTAGGCCCTCTAATTTTCAGCTGCTTCATAAATGACTGTAAAATCACAAGTGAGGATGTTTGCCAATGATTGGACAGTATTCAACACCATTCATGATTTACTCAGATACTGAAGCAGTCCTTGTCCAAATGTAACAGAACCTGGAAATATGCAGGTTTGTGCTTAACAGTGACAATCCCATTTCCATTACACATGTGCCAGACAACGATTACTGATATCAATGGAAAATTGAGACACACCCTCTAACGTTCATTTCCACCACCATCACTGAACACACACCAAACAATATCGCGGGGATTATTGTTAACCTGAACTGGACTGACCATATGATTTCATTACCCATTCCTGTGAAAGGGTTATGCTAAAACATTGCCTTCTCCTGTACTTCAGATGCTGCCTGACTTGTTTTACTTTTCCAGCGCCACTTTTTGACGCATATAAATTCTTTAGCTACAAGAATATCTCATGGGCTCGAAATTCCTCAGGAATAACTCACCTCAAAATTTCCGAAAGCCTGCCCCCTATTGCTCAGACACATGTTGAATGTGTGTGTGATTAAATACTTCCATTTGCCTCTGTGAGTGCAGCTTCACCCCTCTTCCACTGACGCTCAGCAGCAGCAATCCCTGCCATCTACACGGTGCCCTGCAGAAATTTACCAAGGCTCCTTACAACGTACCTCTGAAACCCGACCATCGAGAAGGTCAAGGGAAGCAGATACACGGGACCTCCACCGTGTTCGCTTCTGTCCCAAGCCATCTACCATCCTGATTGGGAAGTATATTGCCGTTCCTTCAGTGTCACTGTTTCAAGTTCCCTATCGATCAATAAATGCCGTCCCAATCACATTTCATGAATAAATTAACATAACAGTATTGTCTAGACCTGTTCAATGCAGGACATGGTTTTGAATTTTGTGAGCTCAGGCTGCTTGGTCCAGGCAGTACATTGCTTTTTGTGAACAGCTGAAGGGATATTAATACAATATTAATACAAGGGAAAATAATTGTGTATTTTCAAAGTCCTTGTACTTAATAACAATACGGTCTTGGGTGTGGCAATGAGACTCATCATTTCAATGCTACTTACTGTGAGTTTTCATCATATTGTTATTATAACAGTGTACTGAATAAATGGGTGAATTTTGTGCTTATAGAACAATCTAAAAGTTGGTATTATGAAAGGATATCGGAACTTCAGTAAAGAGACTTTACTTAATGGCTGTTAATGGTTAAAACAATGCTGCAAACATTTACACAGAGATTTCCAGCTTAAGTCACACACAAGGACATTGGGCTGGGATCACGCTGGCCATCAATGGAGCTGTACAATTCTGTTTGGATACTGACATTTTGGGGCTAACATACACTGGATATGGTTTATGAGGGATTCAATGTACGATGCCATGTGCTTCAGGAGCCCATCACCTTTATAACACCTTCATTCAGGATCAGGTCCAAGGTGCAGAATTATCGAGATTGGGTGGCACACAGAAAAGATATACTTGCAAGACATGACTGTTTACAGGTCGTTGTTATAAATATTGAACTGCATCTGGACCAGCACCATGTGCGAGTCCATTGAACAGTCTGCCCCACACACATCTCCCTGTTGTTCAGGTCTGTCTCTAACCAGTCTATTGTGAGGGATTGTGTGAGTAACTGCCCAGCTCCAGTTTGGGAGCTCTCTGGACAGATTTTGGAGATGGCCAGTGTTTTGGAGGTCGTGGTGAGGCCCAATAACACTGTGTCTGAATTCAGGCTTTTCCTCAAAGTCATTTTCAACAGCTTTGCTGCCTGCAAGATGGTGTGTTCACTGATCTGAACATGAATCGGCTGTTCACTACAGTCACTGAATCGTGTAATAGTTAGGCATGCGCTCTGGTAATTCAATTATCATTCACTTCAACAGTTCTCAACTGAAAAATAATGATGTTTGGTTTATTTTAAAATATGCAAGAAATAAAGTGATATTAGCTCTTCATTAAAGAAAATGTGAAAGTGACCTGTTATATATTTCCCATGAACCAATCAAGCAACTGCCAGATATTGTCTGTAAAGCAGGATTCTGTGAACAGGACTATGTCCCAGGCAACATCACCACCCTCGCTGGTAGGTTCTGTCCCACTGACAGGACACAGCCAGGCAGAGGGGGACAGCTCCTTGGTATATAGTCAATATAGGGTGGCACGGTGGCTCAGTGGTTAGCACTGCTGCCTTATAGCACCAGGGTCCCAGCTTTGATTCCAGCCTCAGGCAACTGCCTGTGTGGAGTTTGCACATTCTCCCTGTGTCTGCGTGGGTTTCCTCCCACAGTCCAAAGATGTGCAGCTCTGGTGAATTGGTCATGGTAAACTGCCCAAAGTGTTCATGCATTAGTCAGAGAGGCGTGTGTTGCTCTTCGGAGGGTCAGTGTGGACTGGTTGGGCCGAAGGGCCAGTTCCCATACTGTATGGAATCCAATCTAATGATAGTGCTCAGCATTGATGCTGGATCCTGTGGCTGCTAGACTGCTCTGTGGCAGGTTATGGTGGAATCAATAAAAGGAAAACATATCATTGACCACATCATCACCGATCTGCCTGCTGCAGATACGCCTCTCCATTTCAAATATCAGTCAGAATGGTCACTCCACAATGGGGAGCAAGGGCTACCTTCACATTTTGCAGACCCTCCTCACCATGATACTGAATGGGACAGACTGTAAACAGATTGAATAATTAATGATGATGCAGCCTTGAGGTGCAGAGGGCCATCGGCAGCAGCAGAATCATACTCTGTACAGCTCATTCACTCTTCAACCTCACAGCCAGACAGACCTCCCTCTGTACAGTAACCATCACGGCCTAACATACTTCCCACTGTACAGTAACCATCACGGCCCATCATATGTCCCACTCTACGGGAACCATCAAGAGTGGCATGGTGGCTCACAGCGCCAAGGTCCTGGGTTCAATTCCGGCCTCGGGCGACTGTCTGTGTGGAGTTTGCGCATTCCCCCCCGTGTCTGCATGGGTTTCCTCCCGCAGGCCAGGTGAATTGGCCATGCTAACTTTTTAAGTGTTTTAGTCAGAGGGAATTGGGTGTGTGTGGGTTACTCTTCACAGGGTTGATGTGGACTGGTTAGGCCAAAGGGCCTGTTTCCACACTGTAGGGAATCTAATCTACTCTGCAAGGTTCAAGTCAGGGATGTGATGGAATAATCAATTGTCTGAATGAGTGCAGCTCCAACAGTACTCTAGTATGGACTTACTAGCAACAAGCAACGCAGTTGCGTGGGGAGGGTCATGTCTCACAAACTTAATTGAATGTTTTGAAGAAGTGACAAAATTGATTTGTGAGGGCGTGGGGCTGAATGTTGGTCAATTAGACCTTAGCAAGTCCTTTGATATGTTTCCTTATGGCAGGCTCATGCAGAAGATGAAGTGAAATGGGATCAGCGGTCAGTTAGTAAGATGGATAGAGAACTGCTTGGTCATAGAAGACAGAGTAGTGGTGGAACAGTGTTTTTGTGACTGGAGATCTGTAAATAGATTGGCGGAGTTGCAGATTGTGTGGATGATTGCCAGAGAATACAGCAGGGTGCAGGTCAGCTGCAGACTTGGACAGAGAAAACACTGATGTAACTTTATCTGGACAGTTGCGACGTGATACATTTTAGAAGGTCGAATGCAGGAGAGAAGTATAAAGTGGATGGAAAAACTACTGATTGCATCAATTTCCAAAGGATCTTGGTGTACAGCTCCACAGTTCCCTGAAAGTGGTAACACGGGTGGAGAGGGTGATCAAGAAGACTGATGGCAAACTTGCAGACAGGCATCGGAGCATGCAGTATGAAAATTAGCAGGTCATACTGCAGCTGGAGAGAAACTTAGTTCGAGTTACATTTAGAATTATGTGCTCAGTACTAGTTGCCACACGATGCTGAAGTGTTGGTGAGGGTATGGAAAAGTTTTACCAGCATATTGTCTGGTTTGGAGGGTATTACCCAGAAAGAAAAATTGAACACACATGGTTTATTTGTACCTGGGCATCATTGGCTATGGGGCTCCCTGATAGATATTTACAAAATTATCAGAGGCATAGATAGAAGGACAGGTAGAGGCTTTTTGGACTGTGGGAGGAAACCGGAGCACCCGGAGGAAACCCACGCAGACACGGGGAGAACGTGCAAACTCCACACAGTCAGTCGCCTGAGGCGGGAATTGAACCCGGGTCGCTGGCACTATGAGGCAGCAGTGCCACCGTGCTGCCCACAAAGCCACCTTGACCCTCGCTCCTGCAGACTTCTGTCTTGGACACCAACGTCTCCGGGGACACTGCACTGACAGAAGCTGCATGTCCTCCACACCCACCAATGCTATCATCTGACACATGCCAACTTCACCATGCCATGCCAGCACATCTCCAACCCACTGACAGTACACTTCTGTACTTCAATGCTGCAGCTCAGGCTGCACTGACAACTCTCATTGCAATGCTGCTACAAGGGCACTGTGCTCAGAGACACACACCCAGCTCATGGGCTGTCCCTTTGGGCTGCTCACTCCGTGTTTGTACGCACGCAATCCTGCTGCAAGGACACTGTGCTCAGGGACACCCACTCCGCTCATGGGCTGCCCAATCCATGTTTGTACACATTCACTTTGAACTGACGTGAATGCTCACCGAATTATTGCCTTGCCATACACTGCCTTTAGCAGCCTTTCTCCTCAGCTACATCTACCAGGCTCACCCATCTGCTGTGTTGTCTTGATGTTTAGCAGAGACACAAACCCAGGAAGCTTGATATCATTGTCCACAGTAAGTCATGGTGCCCAGCAAAGTGAGTCAGGGGGAGTCTCAGATCTCAGATTCCAGTCTGGGAGCTTGGACGTGGTCAGTCACGGTGCCCAGCACAGTGGGTCAGGAGGAGTCTCAGATCTCAGATCCCAGTGCAGGAGCTTGGACGTGGTCAGTCACGGTGCCCAGCACAGTGGGTCAGGAGGAGTCTCAGATCTCAGATCCCAGTGCAGGAGCTTGGACACGGTCAGTCACGGTGCCCAGCACAGTGAGTCAGGGGGAGTCTCAGATCCCAGTGCAGGAGCTTGGACACGGTCAGTCACGGTGCCCAGCACAGTGAGTCAGGGGGAGTCTCAGATCCCAGTGCAGGAGCTTGGACACGGTCAGTCACGGTGCCCAGCACAGTGAGTCAGGGGGAGTCTCAGATCCCAGTCCGGGAGCTTGGACACGGTCATTCACGGTGCCCAGCACAGTGAGTCAGGGGGAGTCTCAGATCCCAGTGCAGGAGCTTGGACACGGTCAGTCACGGTGCCTAGGACAGTGAGTCAGGGGGAGTCTCAGATCCCAGTGCAGGATCTTGGACAAGGTCAGTCAGCCTCTCGTGGTTGTTAGGGTCAGGATCCTTCCCCTATGAGGGGGTGAGGAGATGAATGTTAGGCTGCCCCATATCCCTCATCGCTCTTTGTGCCCTAGTGTGTGATGGTTCCTTCTGGAATGTAAGAATTACCAAGTAGGATTAGGGAAATGTAAGTGGTTGGTACAGCTGTTAGTGCTAGCACAGCTGGGGGGAAGGTGTCGAGGTGTTCTGAGTGAGGGAGGGGGCAGCACAGACACCAGGCAGAGTTGGGCAGAGGGGCAGAGAAGAGATTACAGAGAGACTGAGAGAAGGTGCTGCATTCACTGACGGTGGAAGAAAATGAGCCTTGGTGGGAGGTGGGTGCAGTAACAGAGAGAGAGTGAGGGTGAAGTCACAAATTTCAGATGGTGGCACTTATCCTGGTGGAGTGGAGAAGGTCACTGACCTCCTTCCTATACTGCTAGGTATTCACCCAGAAGTCTGGTACCTCACTGACCTAGGGGTCAGCCTCGGACAAAGCTGGAAGGGTCTGGTGTCATAGCTTCCCCTGCCAGCCCTTTAGGAAGATAATGTCCCTCTCCTGTACCATGCCATTCACCAGAAACTCAGGGGCTTGGCCACAAAGTCGGGCCCCAGTTTTACCCCTTTGTCATGTCCAGGACAGTTTCAGATTCACAATCCAAGAGTAAAATGACTTTTTAAAGATGGCTCTGGGAAACAGGGAGGCCGGTGCATTCTGGGATATCCAGGCAGAGGGCAGTTGTTGTGACAAAGGGTAAAAATCATCGCGTTAGTGTTAGATGAGAGGAAGACCACGCGAGCAGGGAGAGTCATTAATGAGGCAGATTGGGGCTGGTATCATGAGAAAATGCAATTCATCTTGCGGAGAGAAACCCTCCATAAAACCTGATTAAAATGAGACTTGACCAAATCATAAGATGGGTTAGGCCTTTGTCTGTCTGGATCAAAATAGGGATGAAATATTGGGAGCAACAAACTTGGAGCGGACAAATATACAGGAGACTCAAATCCTTAGAAAGAGGCAACACAATGTTCCAGACTGTTAAAAGGAGCCGGGGAAAATCCCCAGCCTTATAGTTACCTACATTATCCAATCCTCACTGGATGCAGGGATGGTGCCGGAGGCCTGGAGAATGGCTAACACGGCAGCTTTGTTTAATGTAGAGCAAGGGACTGACTGAATAGGTCGCGGCTGGAATTCTGAGACAGTGGATAAACGATCACTGAGGAAGTCCCAGGGACTCCAGGACAGTCGGTCTGGATTTGTTCAAGGAATATCATGTGTAATTAATCTGACTGTGTCGGTTTGAGGCACTAACCCATAACTGCATGTGACTTCCTTGGATTTGACGAGAGATCCCATGGCAGACTGTTTAAAAACAGAAACTACAGGATCCAGGGGAATGGAGCAAATAACCCAGAGAAGTGCAAGGCAAAGCATTTGGGGACATCAACAAGAGAGAGGAATACACAATAAATGAGAGTATGGTCAGTGTGAGCAGGTAAATGAAGTAGGCTGGACACATCAATAATCTCATTAATGGAGCAAATGGCATCATTTCCTCTGTCAGCCAAAGGGCAGAATTTCAGAGCAGGAAGCTTATGCAGGAATTGTATAAATAATGAGTCACAGCTTGGGAAATGTGTGCATTTCTGGTCACCCCATCACATGGGAGGATGGAATTGTACTGGAAAGGGAATAGAGGAGATCCGTTACCCTGTGACAGTGGAAGTGCAGTTATGGGGAAAGATTGGAATGGAGGATCCTGAGAGTAGATTTGATTGGGGTGCACATAATGTCAGGAGTCTGGATAGAAAGGGAGAGAATACCTTGTTCCTGTTGGAGAGCTCAGTTACCTGTGGCGAATAATTAATGTATGTGGTTGAAATAGTAGAGACGTGATGAGGAAAGTTGTGATTTCACCCAGAGTATGGTCGGGATCTGGGAGTCACACATGGAAGCGGAGTAAAGGCAGAAACTCTCAAACCATTTTAAAAAGGTGTTGGGATCTGCACCTGAAGTCCTACACTGTCTGGGGAGACAGAACTTGGGCTTTAAAAAATAACGTTACATCTTGTCCAACGCAGACAGTGGACAGAGGTATTTCCTCTATACTGTGCTATTTTCTGAAGTTTGCAAAGGTGACCAATATCTGATAGGATTAATACGCAGGGATGAGGGGTTAGGGCAGAGAGGAGCAGTGTGTAAATTGATGAGCATCACAATAATACTGATCCCATCCTTTATACACATTGCTACTTCACTGTGTTGGCCTGTTTATCCTTCCTGTAGAAATGGGGAAAAGATTTGATTATCCAGGTCTGTCGTGGTCACACTCCAGCCCCATCTCCATCTGATCTGGTTCACACTATTTAAAGCTACCATTTCACTGGCCTTGTTGAAAAGTTCCCAGCTTCATTCTTGCCCCATTGAAGACTGCTGTCAGTCAACTAATGTTTCTCACTCTCAATTATTGCATTTCATTCGCTACCAATATCCTGAACTTTACAATAAAATGATTGCTGCGCCCCAAAACCATCCCCTACTGACACTGGATCCACTTGCCCCACCTCTTTCCCAAGGACCAGATCCAATAGTACATGCTCTCTTGGGTTGGATACATACTCCTGCAGTGAGCTCTCCTCCATGTAATCCAGGAACACTTGACCCCCGTGACCCTTCACCACCAGTATCCCTGTCTGTATCTGGAAACATTAATTTTCTCAGTATAACTAATCTGTAGTATTGTCATCGCTCTCAAATGACCCTGTGTATTTATTGTCTCCATCATTTCTTTGGTCCTGGCAGACAGACTGTACCTCACAGTTTAATTGCATACTTTTTGTTCTGTAGCTCCAGCCAAATTCTGTCCTTGGACGGATGCTCTTTCTCTTGGACGCCTTAACTAATGCTAATCTAAACCAATACTTCTACCTTCGTTCTTTCACTTCCCTTCAATCATTTTGGAATCCTTTATATTCAGCAATATTTAACACACAGTCCTGCCATTCCTTGAGCCAGCTCTTGGTGATCAGTACATCAGATTTCCACACACTAATCTACATCTGGAACTCCCTACATTCCGAATATTCATGTCCATGCAGAGTACCTCAGATTAAGGCTTCCTTTCTTACTCCATCTTCCACTGATAAACTTGTTGTTGTAAATTAGTACCAACTGAGGCTCCCATTATTTTGAGAATCCTGGTAGTCTCCTCTACTATTCCTTTTTGGATCCTAAGCACACATCAAGTTATTTTCAATCCCTCCCACACAGACCACAATGAATTCAGTCCCAGCTCTGTCACGTTAGCCCATCCAGCTTGTCCAGTTGCTGCCTTCCACAGAACCAGTCCCAATGTCCCAGGAAGCTGAAGCCCTTCCTGCTGCACCATCGTTCCAGTCACACTCTCATCTACCTAAACCAGAAACACAACAACGAGCACCCGAGCTACAAATCTTCTCCCAAACTTTGAATTTATTATTGGCTCACAATTTCACTTCTCCTTCTTATTTCTGTGCTCAACCCTTATTTCAGAAGTTTAAAAAAATGCTAACTTACAGCAATTAACTGACAGTTGCTAATACCGGTGTATTTATCAGCCAATGAACTTGCAGATTTTTCTGTGATGGCTCTTGCACTTCTTTCAAACTCAGTGCAGGCAGGTCCCAGCAGCAGAAAGTTATCTCTGTGACTCCCAGGTATGTGTAATCCTCCAGCTCCCACTCCACCCTGCTCCCTCACAGGGTCACCATCTCTGTGACTCCCAGGTATGTGTAATCTTCCATCTCCCACTCCACTCTTCTCCCTCACAGGGTCAGCGTCTCTGTGACTCCCAGGCACGATTAGGCCTTGATCCTCAGTGTTGATTTATATCCTCCCACTTTGCTGCCTCTCTAACTCCCAGGTGTGAGTTAGCCTCATGCTCCTGCTCCAAGTTGTTCTATCACATGGTCACTCCCTCTGTGATTCGGTGCTGATTTCGAGGCTCCTGCTCTGCTGTTTCTCCAACTCCAAGTCCCAGTTGGCCTCGATCCTCATTACGGATGTATATTCTCCCGGTTTGAGCTGCTCTCTCTCAGGTTCCATCCATTTGTGACTCCCAGGTAATGGTAGGCCTCAAGCCTCAGCTGAGGTTTATAACACCCCATTCCGAACTGCTCTCTTATAGGATTGCTGTTGTGCCTGGAAGACAGTGGAAAAGAGGAGGATTAGACAGAGCAGAGGGTGTTACAGTACTGAGCGAGCTGTATGGGATGGAACATGTTATCTGGGGAGCTAGGCAGACCTGTAGCAACTAAAGAAGTTTGCTGAAAGATACAGTGAGAGTTTCAGACATTGAAGAAGGCAAAGGAAATAGAGAGATGGTGGCTTGTTCATGACGGTGCTTTGTAGAGCCGAAAAGGCTTTTTTTGAGCTGCTGACAGAAATGTGTAGACTTCAACAAATGCAAAATGACAGCCAGCAAGTGGTGTAAGGTACTGGAGACTGTTGAATGTTACAGAGTTAGAAGACTTGCAGCAACTGGGCGGAATATAATCTTTTGGAGCAATTGTGATGTTCAAGGACCCTCAGGACGGTGGCACGGTGGCACAATGGTTAGCACTGCTGCCTCACAGCACCAAAGACCCGGGTTCAATTTCCACCTCCAGTGACTGACTGTGTGGAGTTTGCACATTCTCCCCGTCTCTGCGTGGGTTTCCTCCGGGTGCTCCGGTTTCCTCCCACAGTCCAAAGATGTGCAGGTCAGGTGAATTGGCTGTGCTAAATTGCCCGTAGTGTTAGGTAAGGGGTAAATGTAGGTATATGGTGTGGGTTGCGCTTCGGTGGCGCGGTGTGGACTTGTTGGGCCTAAAGGCCTGTTTCCACACTGTAAGTAATCTAAAAAGGACATGAGGAGGTGCAGAGAATGGGAGCATTCCAAATATGGGATTATAGGAGCTGGAAGTTCTTAGATGGATAAGGAGGATGAAAAGTGCCAATTTAGCACACACAACCATTGTAATTATAGAGATTTAGGAAGGGAACCTGTGCTGTCATTGAATACAGTTATGTGGAGAGTTACAGAAGCTTAAGGGTTTACAAATTTAAAAGGGGATAGAGTTGAGGTGATCAGAAGTTTAAACAAGAATAAAGAAATTTTAGAGATGTCAGACACAGATGGGAATGGATGAGGTGAGATATTGTGAGGAACTACAAGAGTTATAAGTCGGGATGGATGTCAGATATAAAAGGGAGAGCTGCATTGTCTGTGTGCAGTTACAGACGTGTGGAGTGTTGTAGCGCCTGCTGGAGGGGACACAGATAATAACAGTTCCAACTGCTGATGCAGTGACTCAGGAAGGCAGCTCCCCACCACCTTCTCAGGGACAACTCCAAATCAACAACAAATGCTGGCTCAGCCAACAAATCTCATCTTCATGAATGAATGAATAAAATATCTACAAGTAGCACTGAGATCCATCAGGAAGTATCTTTCAACAGCACTTCACAAACCTGGAACCACTATTCCCTGGAAGGACAGGAGCTCCGGGTGCACGGGAACACCAACATTTCCAAGGTGCCCTCCAAGACATGCTCCATCCTCCCAGCACTGTGTCTGTCCCTACACCCAAAGGACTGCAATGGGTCAGGAAGGCAGCTCCCCACCACCTTCTCCAGGGAATTACAGATGGGAAGGTAATGGGGAAACTCTGCTGTTTACAGCCAGACAGAAAAATAAATCCAGCAGTGGGTGTGAAATGACATTTCCGTTTCAGAACAACATGCTGAACATGGATAGAGGATTTGTCTGATTGGCACAAGGCAGAGAGTGTGAATAAAGGGGTCTTTTTCACGATGGGAACTGGTGATGGAGGAGCTCCACGGGGTCAGTGTTGGGACTACATTCAACACGTTATTCATTAAGAGTCTGAACAAAGGATGTGAAGGGGTACGAGAAATGGGTTTCCAAGAAAGATCTCAGGGATGAAATTTGTGTCATATGAGGAGCAGGTGAAGTCTCTGGGTCTGCACTTGATGAAGTTTCAGAGGCGACGGCAGAATCTCATTCAAACTTACAGAATATTGAGGGGCCTGGATGGAGTGGAGGTGGGCAAGATGTTTCCACGAGCAGGAGAGACCAGAGGCCAAGGGCACAGCTTCAGAGTGAAGGGACGACCCTTTAGAATAGAGATGTGGAGGAATTTATTCAACCAGAGGGTGATGGATCTGTGGAACTCACTGCCTCATAGGGCTGTGGATGCTAAGTGATTCAGTGTATCTTACTCAGAGATAAGCAGGTTCTGGATGAATAAAGAGATCAAGGGTTACAGGGAGTGAGAGAATAGGGTTGAGAAACAATTCATACGCAATTGAATAGAGGAATAGACCTCATGGATTGAATGGTCTAATTCTACCCCTATACATGATGGTCTTATGGATTGCGCTTATTACATAGGTTTCTAAGTGTGCAGTTAGTATTTCTGGCATATCGTTTAACATACATCCCAGCACTTTCGTGATTATTACTGTCAGCTCTTGGTTTCAGATCAACTGCAGAAAGGTTCACCAGGCTGGTCTTCAAAATGGAGGGATATTGATGAGAAGAGGTGGAGAAGGTTGAACTTGCAGTCGTTAAAATTTAGAAGAATGACGCAAATTTATTGATAAACCAAAGATTCTTGTGTTCTTACAGATTCGATACTGAGACATTGTTTCACTGTGCAAGGGTCTGTAACCGGAGATGAAGGGGAATACAGTTACCAGACAAGCTAAGAGAGAAAAGCTGGGCTGTAGAGACTGGAGGATGTTACGGAGTTCAGTGGTTTGAGATCACTGTTGGTGGTTAGAGATCAGGTGGTTGTCGGGCTGAAAGATGTCAAGTGGAGTTACAGGATTATCAGTTCTGAAGGATTTACAGAGATCGGGAGGAATATAGGGACTAGAGATTACACAGTAGTAGTTGGAGCTACAAAAAAGTTTTAGAGAAAGGGAGGGTTATAGGCACTGGAGAATAGACAGATGGGGTGGTATTTGGAGCTACAGGAGTTTATAGAGAAAAGGAAGGACTGGAGGGACTGGCGATTACACGGATTGGGGTGGTATTTGGAGCTGCAGGAGTTTATAGAGACTGGGAGGATTGTTGGTGCTGGGAATTACACTGACATGGACAAGAGTAGAGGGGAGGGTTGAAGGGGCTGGATCAGTTCAAACAGCCAGGGAGAAGTGTAGGGATTGGAGGAGCCAGAGATACTGAGGGTTGTAGAACTGCAGGAGTTCAGACAGTTACTGAGGACTGTGAAAGCAGGTCTGCAGCATTCCCATCAGTTACACAGAGATGTGGAATGCTGTTCTGGAGGGGGTTACAAAAATCGAGAGGGTTGCAGATACTGGAAGATATTACAAAGAGAGTGAGCTGTAGTATTTGAGGAGGTTACAGCGACAGGGTGCATTGAGGAGTTGATGGCTGCTACAGGTGTTAAACATGCTGCAAGGGATCAATAACCTTACATTGATCAGGGGGATTGGAAACTCTGGAGATAAAGAATGAGAATTACAGTAACTGAAGAATATCACAGAGATGGGGAGTAACATATGAGTTAGCGGAGTTATAACATGAGATGGGCTGTATTCAATGGAGTCAGGGAAGATACAGGGAGATCTGAAGGGACTTGAGGTGATCAAAAGGACAGTGAGGCTTCTCACTGTCGGATTGGGTCAGTTTACGCAGGCATGGGGTATTTTATGGAATTGTGCTACTTACAGAGATTAAAAGAGTTGTATAGGATTGAGGAAAGAACAGAGATATGGAAGGCTGCAGTTAATGAAGACTTTTGTTGATGTCAGATGCTGAAGTTCTGGAAAGTATACGGACTGGTAAGCTGTACAATCTGTCAGAGTTTACAGAGACAGGAACAGCAATAGATCCTGGAGACACAAACACAGATAGGGAGTATTGCAGACACTGGAGGAGCTTTCTGCTTTAGGGATGGTTGTAGGGGAGTGTAACGTTTACACAGATAGGGGTGTAAGAGCTGGAGAAGGTTATGGAGATGATTAGATTGATGGGGAGACCGGAGGAGCTTACATTGACAGGGCGGGTGATAGTGATGGGAGGATGTTACATAGATAGTAAGTCTTATAGAAACTGATCGGGAGAGTCACAAGCATTGGAGCTGGTTCCACAGATCGGGGGTTTTATAGTGTCCTGGGAGGATTACGCAGATAGGGAGGTTTGTAGGATGTTCACATTTTCAGAGTGTTTCAGGAATGGAAAAGGTTGCACAGTAAAGGAGGGATGTTGGAGTGTGGGAGTCACAGAGACCCGGAGGTTTGAAGGGGTTAGGGCTGATTATGGATAGATGGATACATTTAGGGACAGTAATATGGAATGCAGAGGGAGAGTTTGGATTAGATTCCCTGCAGCATGAGAACAGGTACTTCGGCCCAACAAGCCCACACCAACTCTCCAAAGAGTAATCCACCCAGACCCACTTCTCTCCGACAATGCACCTAACACTATGAACGATTTAGCATGGCCAATTCACCTGACCTGCACATCTTTGGACTGTGGGAGGAAACTGGAACATCTGGAGGAAACCCACGCAGACACAGGGAAAAGGTGCAAACTCCACACAGACAGACAGTCACCTAACGCTGGAATCAAACCTGGGTCCCTGGCAGTGTGAGGCACCATCGCTCACCACTGAGCCACCATGCTGCCCAAATTGCAGAATTACACAAAGAGAGATTGTTTGAGGTGCTGGGAGGACTGTAGAGAGTGGACGAGCAAACAGTGATGTGGAGTGCTGCTGTGGCTTGAACAGGGTCTGGAGGTGTTCATATCGGTAAGGAGGTCGGTAGGGTTGGGAGAAGGTTACTGTGGTCGTGTGGTACTATAGGCCAGGAGGCAGGAGTGTGATCAGACCTGCAGAAGGTTACAGTGATATCATGTTTTCTTGGCGCTTGAGGAAAGTACACAGATGGGTATTTTGCTCCAGGCTGGAGGATTTTACAGAGACGGCGTTACTGTAAGTATTGTGCAAAACTACAGAAATGGGAATTATTGTACTGAGTGCAGGATGAGATCATTGAGATTGGGCATGTTATTGACATTGGAGCAATTTACATACAGGGAGAGTCGTCAGCAATGGAGGAGGTTTCAAATATACAGCGGGAATTTGGGAGGGGTGGAGGTGACAGAAATAGGAAAATTTCTGGGAATTACAAGCATTACAATTACATTGGCACAAACAAGTTAGACCGAAAGGCATGTTTCCTTGCTGTATGACTCTATCACATGACAAGAGAGAGTATGAGAGGGAGAATATAGTACAGAAAGATCCCAGGTTTCAATACCATCTCCTTGAGGGAGGCCTGCTTTCCCCTCTGTTGTACTGATCCTCACTAAGACAGCACAGGCCTGAATTGATAACTGTCAACTTACTGTATTGACATAGGAAGGCTCAGTACAGCAGAGATGTAAATTAACAAGACGGTGGGGTTTGAGCCTGAGACCATCATGCTCTGTGTTTACCCTTCAACACTGTATCTGTGTCATGTCTTCTGGACTAAAGTTCAATCCCTTAAATACACTCTGCTCTGTTCACTGTGAGTGATCTTACCTCACTGAAGGATTTACTGAAGGCTCCAGATCTCACTCTCCATCTCTCGGGCTGACCAACTGTCTTCAGTGTGGTGATGGACGAGACAGGAATTGGGAATTCTGTTGAGTCAAGAGCATCCTGAGTATCTACAGGAGATAGAGAAACAGACAGAATGGGAAATTAGACTGATGCTGTGAGGGTTACACATGGAGAATGGCACCACGTCCCACAGAGATCTGGAAAATCCCAGTCTCCATCCCTGGTCTGAGATGCCTCATCTCCCTGGAGTGGAGAATTCTGTTGGCTTAGGATCTGGAGTAGCTGCAAAAGGTGTAGTCACCGGCATCAATTAAACCCTCACAGTGACAGATACCACATGGAGAGAGACTGTGTGATATCACCAGAGAGCAGGGGGGTATCAGGATCAAACCATGGTCAGGAAGAAGGTGCACTGGGATCAGTACTCAGGGATAAGGGAGCTATCAGTTGACCAGGCAATGACCTCGTGTTACTCTCACTAGACAGTTCATCCAGAATTTAATGCCAGAGTCAGGGATACACATCTAACCGCTTAATACCCTTTCAGTAAGCAATTCTGTTTTCGGCTGCCAGTCTGGCCTACACATGAATCCAGACCCAGGGCAATGGGACTGACATTCAAATGCCCACTGTCATAATCTGGCAAGCCACTCAGCTCTCAGGCTGCTCAGGGTGGGCATGCGATGTTGGCCAGCCAGAGACAGCAATATCCCATGAGTGATTTAAAATCAACACTGCTGGGAGCAGTTTCCTGGCCAATCATTTCGGTGAGTTTATGGACAGGGCTTTAAACTGACAGAGAGGATGCAGGGACAGGGTTCAGGTGAAAGGAGCTTTCCAAATACAAAAAGAAAATGTGAAGCCTCAGAACAGCATGGGAATGTGGCTGAAGACAAGCAGAAAGGAACAGGAAGGGGCAGAGTTTAACTAAAACTGTACATCAATGAAGTGGTTTGTGACAGGACATCGTGGGGAAGAGGTAATTATAATGTTGTTTTGATTTGGAATGGACAAAGTATCTACAATAACGTAATAGCCTTGTGACACAGAGATAATTGAGACTTAGTCACCAGACAGACGTGATTACAGGGTGAACAAAAGGTAGAACATAAGTATTCAACAGTAAACAACCTTACAGGATCTCAGGCAGAATGCAAAAGCGAGATGGGAATCCTGACACTAATGGATAACAAAGGCATTACAGAGAAAGCATTTGGCCTCAGATTATGCAGCTGAATCAGCCTGAATACACATTCTGGGTGCTATGTGTCAAAAACACAAGCAGGAGAACAGTTTTTATGCTGGTAAAAACAGTGACTGCAGATGCTGGAAACCAAATTCTGGATTAGTGGTGCTGGAAGAGCACAGCAATTCAGGCAGCATCCAACGAGCAGAGAAATCGACGTTTCGGGCAAAAGCCCTTCATCAGGAATAAAGGCAGTGAGCCCGACGCGTGGAGAGAAAAGCTAGAGGAGGGTGGGGGTGGGGAGAGAGTAGCATAGAGCACAATGGGGAGTTGGGGAGGAGATGAAGGTGATAGGTCAGGGAGGAGAGGGTGGAGTGGATAGGTGGAAAAGGAGCTAGGCAGGACGGACAAGTCCGGACAAGTCAAGGGGACAGTGCTGAGCTAGAAGTTTGAAACTAGGATGAGGTGGGGGAACGGAAAATGAGGAAGCTGTTGAAGTCCACATTGATGCCCTGGGGTTGAAGTGTTCTGAGGTGGAAGATGAGGCGTTTTACCTCCAGGCGTCTGGTGGTGAGGGAGCGGCGGTGAAGGAGGCCCAGGATCTCCATGTCCTCGGCAGAGTGGGAGGGGGAGTTGAAATGTTGGGCCACGGGGTCGTTTGGTTGATTGATGCTGCCTCGGAGTCTCAGAGGGACCTAAGGGGCAACCTTTTCACGCAGAGTGTGGTGTCTCGGAGATGCTGCCTTGCAGTATTTCATTGCTCATCCCTGCATTAAACAGGAATTCATTAGAAATTGTATCAAAGGAGGTGTGATAATTTTTGAAGACTTAAGTCTTTGTATAATCAGGGACAGACACATTGGCAAGACTGATATTATCCGAAATCCTCCTTGATTGTTTTTGTCAGTGTTTCTTTGAATAACACATTGTGCAAATAGCTAGGGATGTAACTATCTCAGATCGACCATTGGGTGATGAAGCTGAGTGAGTGAGTAATATCACACCGAGATCCTCCAAGAAATTATACCGGAATTCAAAGAGATTATGACATTTTAAAGTGACCATAAATCACACCCGAGCATCAGTAACAAAGTCCATTATATGATATTGAGAGAGAACTGACCAAGGTAAACAGGGGAAACAGACTGAAATGTCAGGCTGTAAATGAACAGTGGAAAACATTTAGAGCCAGACAGACCGAGAGACGTACAGCACATAAACGGACACTTCGGTCCAACTCGTCCACGCCGACCAGATATCCTTTCCTAATCTCGTCCCATCTGCCAGCACTTGGCCCATATTCCAATAAACCCTTTTTATTCATATACCAATCCAGATGCTTTTTGAATGCTGGAATTGTACCAGACTCCACCACTTCCTCTGGCAGTACATTCCCTACAAAACCACACTCTGCGTGAAAAGGTTGCCCCTTAGGTCCTTTTTAAATCTTTCATCTCTCACCTTAAACCTATGCCCTCCATTTCTGGTCTCCACTACCCCAGGGAAAAGACCTTGTCTGTTTGTCCTATCCATGCCCCTCATGATTTTATAAACCTCAGAAATGTGACCCCTTAGCCTCTGACGCTCCAGAGAAAACAGTCTCAGTCGTTTCTGCCTCTCCCGATATCTCAAATCCTCCAACCCTGACAACATCCTTGTAAAACTTTTCTAAACACTTTCAAGTTTCACAACATCCTTCTAATAAGAAAAAGACCAGAACTGCATGCAATATCCCAAAAGTGCCCTAACCAGTGTGCTGCACAGCTGCAACATGACCTCCAAACTCCTACAATCAATGCTCTAACCAATAAAGGAAAGCATACCAAACACCTTCTTCACTATCCACTTACCGAGGTAACACTTACGGGGGCATGGGCGTGGACATGGATTGGACGATGGATGTGGTGGGCGGGGGGGGCGGTGTTGAACGGATTTGGGGACGGGCTGAGGGTGATGTAGGATGTGTCTGGCAGGTGGGAGCAGGTGGCTGGTGGAGGGTGGTGTGCGAGATAGGTGGCTATCCAGCCCCATCTACGGCACTTTTCATTTCCCTTCCCAGGAACAAAGACACGGAGGAGTCAGTCCAAAACTTTTCATTCAACTTTGCAAAGTCGGGTGCTGTTCCCAAAGGTACACACACACACGCATAGTAATCTCCACACATTATATACATGTATATGTGGGCTGGGTTTACTACTGCTGCCTTGACCAACGAGTGCTCGGATTCCGCACTGTTTTCCTTTTTTGGGTTCTGGTGCCTGCGATTCTTTTATCATTCACTTGGCCAATCAGTGTTTGAGCTTCCCATTCTTCCCTTATATGGATGATGTTGTACAACTGTGGTTAAGGGCGGCCTCTCAACTATCGAGGAAAGCTGTTACAACTGTTTCATTCATATAAACGTGGGGGAGGTCCGGCAACAGTTTCGAGTGTCTGCTTGTGTTTACTATGAGGTAGAAAAGACCAAAAGGCAGCTAACCGTTTAAAAATTACACTACCCCCTACAAATCCCCCGTGTCTTTTCTTACGGCCTGTAATTTTTCAACCGTAAGTTTCTTCTCCAGGGCATTTAATAACTCCCGAGCTTGTTCATCAAACTGCCCTTCTCTAATACTACCCCCGCCCAAGAGGGATTCACGTTGTTCCATCTCGAGATTTATTCGTTCAACCTGCCCATAGGGAACATCTTTCTTAGTAAGGGCGGTTTCGATCAGTCGTTGAGTTAATCCCCGGACACAGGGAATAACGCAACACCCAAGGGCAGTGAGTACCCCTGCCACCACTATACATGAGACAAGAAAGGGAACGACCACCCCCGTCCATTTACCGAACCAAGCTTCCAACCAGTCCGTGAGGCCAGAGTCGATGCCCGAGTTTTCGGCCAGTTCGTCCGCCAATGTGGTGAGTCCATCCAGGGCGCGGGTGATGGACCCATCAGGGGCTGTGTTGTTGGGGATGAAAGTGCAGCACTGAATGCCTATCATGACACAAACACCCCCCTTCTCTGCCAACATCATGTCTAAGGCCAACCTATTTTCCCACGCCATCCTACTAGTGGCGTCCAGTTGTTCTGCTATTCCTTTCACTGCATCCCGGGTATAATTAATGAACCTCTGCTGATTGTAGTAAATATAATTAATCCAATCCACATTCTTATTGATGGTCACCCACCAGAACAGTGACGACTCAAAACCCGCCGCTATCTGGTTCCTCGCCTTGTATTCGTCAGGAACACCCCTGGGGACCCCTATGGCATCTAAATATATGTTATCATCGAAAGAGGTCTCCAAAGCTCTCTCAGTTCTTCCACTAGAACGGGGTCGCTCTTGTTTTTCGAATACCAGGATGAATGGGATGGCCAATTGAACGATCGCACAAGTGCCCGTCCATTTTTGGGGCAGGGTCGGTTGCAGAACCCTCCCACCACAGTACCACCAGAGGTCTGCCCTAGGTACATGAATGTGGGAGTAATTCCCGCCCTCGGTAGTTTCATTGACCAGCCGGATTGATCCGCTGCACTTGTCAAATGTCCCCACATCGTCGTCCCACTGTAGTCCCGTCCGAAAGACACAGGCCTGGTGCATACCCGTTACCCCTGAGAATGATGGCGGGCGGGGCGCCCCCTCAGACCTGACGGGGGGAAACTTCAAACTCAAGGGTCGACAAGTGGGGTCGTTCCAGGCCTCTCGGTCCTGGTACAGCCTTATCATGCAGTCCATGGCTCGTGGGTGTTTCTCCCATCCCAGCGGGAATGGGACCACCTGAGGGTTAGGGCGGGCACTCGTGCATGCGTAGCAATCACTCTTTTTTATGCTCCTCACAGTATATTTGACCCATTCCATCCAGGCATTCGCCTCCCCGTATCCCGTTTCTATTTCAAAGGTCTTTTCCAAATCCGTCGTCTCAATTATTCTAATCTTTTCCTGCTGATCAGTGGTGGATGAGCCCCCAGACTCAGCTTCAATGACCGTGATATACGTGCAGCACAGCTGCATCCCCCTCCATCCTGCCTGGCCCCCAACTCTAATACCCAGTATTGTTCTATTAAGGCTCGCCTCGTTCTTTTCCAAGTTCTTTATGGTCAGATAGAGCGGATTGCACTGATTCTGCCCACAATCCCGTCCAGGGGTGATGGGATCACGGACAACTGACACCATAGCCTGGACCCCGGGGGCTGGAGGCCTACTTAGGCCTTCCCTACCATGCAATTGTAATACTAACGTCTGACCCTGGAATCCCCTTTCTCTCTCTAGATTCTGCTTAGTTTGATTCAGTTGACTTTTAGTCCTACAGGGCACCAACTCACATAGGTCTAAGCTAAGTGTCTGTGTTGATTGGTTGGCAAGCACGGAGATGGTGAACCACTGACGGTCCTCTGCTTGTTTTAACCAGAGGCCAAATTGGGTAACACGCACACAAAGACCCAGCCCAAGGATAATGGCATAGCAAGTTAACAATACGATTGACCGCATTTTGTCGCGACACCCGTAGCCCGAGGGCACAGTTCCTTTAGACTCGCCAAAGTCCGATTAGTTCGTTCTCAGGGTCTCTGTTCCTTAGATGCCTTTGTCAGAGAGGTTCGTTCGTCCTCCGTCGGTTGTGGCACTGGTCCCTTGACTCGAGTGTAATGTGTCCAGCCCTTTTCGGCCGTACGGACAGCCGTTTCGGTCGTCAAAAGTACCAGGAAGGGACCATCCCAAGTTGGTTCGAGGGTACGTTGCTTCCAGCTTTTAATCAGGACCCACTGACCCGGCTTGACGGTGTGCACCGCAAACTCGAGGGGCGGCGTCTGTGCCAAAAGTCCCTGTTGGCGTAAACGAGATAGAGCAGACCCCAGAGCCACCACATATTTTTGCACAAACATATCCCGAGACTCAAATACAGGAGGTTCCCCCTTCGGCCCATGGAACGGGAGGCCAAATAACATTTCGAAAGGGGAGACGCCCAAATCCCGCCTTGGCTGGGTGCGAATTTGCAACAGGGCAAGGGGTAGGCATTTGGTCCAAGGCAGGCCGATTTCACTAGTGAGCTTGGTTAGCTGCTTTTTGATGGTCTGGTTCATTCTTTCGACCTTGCCCGAGGAGGAGGGATGCCAGGGGGTGTGCAAATCCCAGTCAATCCCCATTGCTTGCACTACATTCTGGAGGATGGTCGAGGTGAAGTGGCTCCCCTGGTCAGAGTCAATAGCGCGGGGTAGCCCAAATCGTGGGATGATTTGCTCGAGTAGAATCTTGCTAACCTGAGTTGCCGTTGCCGTGGTAGTGGGGAAAGCTTCCACCCATCCTGTCAGGTGATCTACCACTACTAATAGATACTTCAGTCGACCTATGGGGGGGAGCTCAGTGTAATCTACCTGGATATACTCAAACGGCCTATAGGCCGGACTCCTACCCCCTTGTCTTGCATGCTGCCGCAGCCCCCTTTTGTTAATCTTTCGACACGTTATGCAATCTCCTGTGACCTGCTTGGCTACCGTGTACAGACCAGGGTGAGCATATCGGCGCAGGAAGGCATCACACAGTGCCTGGGCGCCCCAGTGACCCCCTTGGTGTAAACGGGCAATAATGTCCCGCGTCAACGGTCGATTTAGTAGCTGGCGGCCATCGGGTAAGGTCCACTTGCCTTCCCTATCCTTTGTACCCCCCAGAGACGCGAGAAGAGTTTCTTCTTTGTCAGTAAACGTGGGCACTTCGGTAATTTCGGATATCTGTGGAATCCTTACCAGGCAGTTTATTACTTCCTTCCCCATCCCAGCCAATTTTGCCTGTTCATCTGCCAATTGATTCCCCAGGGTCTCTATTTTATCGTCTTTCTGGTGTCCTTTCACATGTACTACAGCAATCTCTTGTGGCAGCAACAAATCCTCCAAGATCATGGCTACTAGTTCCTCGTGGACCAACTCCTTTCCTCTACTATTTATCATTCCCCTTTCTTTCCAGATCTTCCCAAAGGTGTGTACTACCCCAAAGGCATACTTAGAGTCAGTGTAGATTGTCCCGGCTATTCCCTTTAAATTCCTCAGAGCTCGGTGCAAGGCGTACAATTCGCACGTTTGTGCGGACCAGGCATTCGGTAGCCGTCCACTTTCCACTAATTCCCAACCAGTCTCACTAATGACTGCATAACCGTTGTGTCTCTTCCCATCTATCACTCGAGAGGACCCATCAATGTACCACCGCCTTCCTGCATGTAAGGGGGTATCCCTCAGATCTTCCCTCACTTTACTCTGGTACTCTATTATGTCTGAACAGCAGTGTTCCAGTTCCTCCTCGCCCTCCCCTTTCCAAAGGAAGTCCGCCGGGTTCTGGCAGCCCCCGACTTCTATTCGGAGGTCTTCTCGGTCTAACAATATGGCTTCATATTTCAGAATTCTCGAGTCAGTCAGCCACCTCCCGGCCTTCTGATTCAGGATAGTTCTAACCTGGTGGGGAGTAGTGACTGTCAAGGGGGCCCCGAAAGTCAACTTCCTGCTTTCCTCTACCAGCTTTGCCGTGGCTGCCACCGCTTGGACACACTCCGGCCACCCTCGGGAGACTGGATCCAGAATTTTTGACAGGAAAGCCACGGGCTTCCTTTTACCCCCCCAGTCCTGGGTCAATACTCCAAGAGCGGTTCCCTTTCTGGAGTTCACAAAGAGGCGAAATGTCTTACTAAAATCCGGCAAGCTTAAAACAGGTGCGGCCATCAATTTTCCTTTTAGGATTTCAATTAACTTTTTCTCCTCCTCCTCCCATTTTATTCTGTTGGGTGCCTCCTCAATGAGTTTTAGGTACAAGTCTTTAGTAAGGGGGGCATAGTCGTCTATCCATAACCGACAATAGCCTAAGAGTCCCAAGAACTTCCGCAACTCCCTCTTGGTCGTTGGGAGGCCTAGTTCGATTATTGCCCGCACTCTTTCCGGACTTATTCGTTTCTGTCCCTGGCTTATCAAGTGTCCCAGGTACTTAACCTCTTTCTCAACATATTGGAGCTTCTTCTGACTCACTCTTAACCCCTTCTCAGCTAGGTAATTTAACAGGGCATTAGTCCCAAGTAGGACGTCCTCCTCCGCCGGTCCGGATAAAAGGAGATCGTCCACATATTGTATAAGCTTAAGGGACGGGGACAAGGTTAGTCCCTCCAATAATTGTTCCAGAATCTGCCTGAACAGAGTCGGGGACTCAGTGAATCCTTGGGGGAGTACGGTCCACCTGTACTGTTGTTTTCTGCCAGTATCAGGATCCTCCCATTCAAAAGCAAAAAGATCCCTACTGTCCTTGTCCAGGGGACACGCCCAGAAGGCATCCTTTAAGTCTATAACACTAAACCAGCCGTGGTCCGGGGGAATTCGCCCCAGAATAGTGTATGGGTTCGGTACCACAGGGTGCCGTACTTGGACAATTTTATTTACCTCCCTTAGGTCTTGGACCATTCGGTAGCTCCCATCCGACTTCCGGACCGGCAGGATTGGGGAATTGTATCGTGACATACAGGGCTCTACCAATCCATCTTTTATTAGGTCTTCCATAACTGTCTTCAGGCCCTGCCTCCCTTCCCAAGAGATGGGGTATTGGCGCACTCTGACGTCGGGGCTCTGGGGCTTTAATTTTACCTCCACAGGTCGAATTGCGAGTCCCCCCCGGTTCCCTTTGGCGACCCAAACCCTAGGGTCTATCTCTGTCAATCGGGACTCACTAAGGTATGACATGGTAACGGCTAATTCTTCCTCTTCTCCCACTTCTATTCGCAATCCGAAACAGACTATCAAATCCCGTCCCAACAACCCATAGGGAAGATGGGGGAGGTGAAGGAGTTCAACCTGGAGTTCCTCCTCCTCCAGCCGCAAGGGTTGTGGTTCGAATATTCTCGCACTAAAAACCCCACCCTTAACTCCTGAAATGTTTAATGTTTTAGCTTGGAAGCCAACCCCCCTCGGATGGAGGGGAATTGAGGACCTGCCAGCGCCTGTGTCAACTAAGAAGGTAACATCTTGTCTAAATGGGCCCACCCGTAAATTTACCAGGGGTTCTTGGTAGGCCCGTGTTCCGATCCTCCCCTGACTTCCCTAATCCATTTGTTCACACTCCATTTCATACATCCCTTCTCTTTCCCTTTTAAACTCGGGACAATCCCTTTTGAAGTGTCCCAGTTTCCCGCAATGGTAACATCCGGCCTTCTGAGGGCGCTCAATTCCATAAGATCCTCCTCTCTCACTTCTGCCCCGTCTCGCTTCTCTCCCTCTCCAACTTTTCTTCGACGTTCCTCTTTCCACCCCAGAATCTCCCTCCCCCATTCCGGTGGACTTACAAGCTTCCCGTACGGCTGCCACCATCATTTTTGTCTTATGTTTCTCCCTTATTACATCCCTCTGAACGTACACCTTCTGTGCTTCCCGTAATAATTCTGCAACATCCTTTTCAGCCCAATCCTCCACTTTCTGTAATTTCTTCTGAATGTCAGGCCATGACTTAGTCACAAAGTGCACCTTAAGCATGCTCTTGCCTATTTCCCCATCGGGGTCTAAACCTGAATACTTTCGCATGGACTCCCGCAAACGGTCTAAAAACTCACTCGGGGATTCATCCTTTTTCTGTCCAACTTCAAATGCTTTTGCTAAATTCCGCTGTTTGGGCACGCAGGTTTGGATCCCCCTGATGATAAGGCTTCTGAGGTCTGTCATATTGGCCCTTCCCCCCGCGTCGTTATGATCCCACCGGGGGTCCTCTAAGGGGTACTTCTGCTCTCCACGCTGAGGGCCGTCCTGATGCTCCCTATCCCAAATGGCCATTGCACTATTCCGGATCATAACAATTTCATCGTAATTAAATAGTATTCTCATCATGGCCTGCAGTTCAGCCCATGTGTATATACTGGGCCCCAGAAATTGGTCCAGTTGTATTCCCACACTGACGGGGTCGTCCAGTAGACGGGGTAGTTCATTACGGAGATGCCGGATATCCCCAGAATTTAAAGGTTGTACTACAAACCCGGTCCGTTCGTTCCCAAACGGCACCTCTCGTAAGGGGTTCAGCTGTTCAATATTATCACTCCTCCCAGCTCTCAATCCCTCTTCTCGACCTCTCCGCATCTCGAGTCGGACTGATTTCCTAGTGCCTGGGGTGAGTTCTGTGCCCCCTCCTGTACACCCCCCAGCAGTCCCTTCCTCACTGGTCGTAGCCTGCTGGGACTCGGAATTATCCATCGCAGGAGGGAGGTCCGCGCTGGACGCCTGGTCGTGCGCGGGTGGTATATATGGGGGCGGGGAAGACGGTGGCAAACCGTCGGTGAGGATGTCCCAAGACTTCTGGGGCTTCCTCGGGTCTGTTTGGGGAGTCAGAGGATAGAGACGCGTGGGACTCTCGCCGTCTCCCGCCAACCAGGCGGCGGCATATTTGCTCTCCTCTGGGTCAAACGGTTGTTTTCTGTTAACATATACATTTAGGATTTGACACACCCAGTCTTCATCAGACCCATACTCGGGCCAAACTACCGAGGGGGCGCGGATAGGTTCTTTGGTCCATATAAAACAACAATATTTTATCATGGTCTCTTTCTTTAAGTCCTTCGTTCTACTACTGTCCGTCCATAGACTTAACTTCCGACCTAATGGACTATCGGGGGGTATTTCTTTCCCATTTGCAGTCTTCCCTGACTTTTCCTTAGTAAATCTAGAAGTCTGATTTCCCATGGTTTATCTTCGGTCCTGGTCTTAAACGCCCAAAGCGTTTTCACAGATGACCGTCAAAACCACAATTTCCCGTGGTTTATCTTCAGTCCTGGTCTTAAACGCCCAAAGCGTTTTCACAGATGACCGTCAAAACCACAATTTCCCGTGGTTTATCTTCAGTCCTGGTCTTAAACGCCCAAAGCGTTTTCACAGATGACCGTCAAAACCACAATTTCCCGTGGTTTATCTTCAGTCCTGGTCTTAAACGCCCAAAGCGTTTTCACAGATGACCGTCAAAACCACGCGGCCAACAAGGAAGAACAAAAGAATCTCTTACCTTGATCCGTGCACGGAGTTGTCTGGCCTTTTTAAATGTGTGTACCCCCGTGTATAGTCACTAACCGGTCGTCCCAGCACTCGTCCGTGTGTTCCTTTTCCAGGATTCAAAATTATTTTTAAATGAGCCGGGTCACATCGTCCCTTGGCCGACGGCCAACGGACCAAGCCGATCAGTGAGAAGTATAAATATATACTAGACGCGTCTTTGTTGTAATCAGGCTTGATCCGTGAGCCGAAGAGACTGCCCCCCCCCGGCAATAATTATTTCATCCCGGAGGAGCCCCCAATTGTGCGAGATAGGTAGCTATCCAGCCCCATCTACGGCACTTTTCATTTCCCTTCCCAGGAACAAAGACACGGAGGAGTCAGTCCAAAACTTTTCATTCAACTTTGCAAAGTCGGGTGCTGTTCCCAAAGGTACACACACACAAGCATAGTAATCTCCACACATTATATACATGTATATGTGGGCTGGGTTTACTACTGCTGCCTTGACCAACGAGTGCTCGGATTCCGCACTGTTTTCCTTTTTTGGGTTCTGGTGCCTGGGATTCTTTTATCATTCACTTGGCCAATCAGTGTTTGAGCTTCCCGTTCTTCCCTTATATGGATGATGTTGTACAACTGTGGTTAAGGGCGGCCTCTCAACTATCGAGGAAAGCTGTTACAACTGTTTCATTCATATAAACGTGGGGGAGGTCCGGCAACAGTTTCGAGTGTCTGCTTGTGTTTACTATGAGGTAGAAAAGACTAAAAGGCAGCTAACCGTTTAAAAATTACACTACCCCCTACACTCTGTCAATGTAACACCGACAGGGAATAGCACACTGACCCCTCTCTGTCAATGTAACCCACCCAGGAAAGAGCAGACTGACCCCACTCTGTCAATGTAACACTACCAGGAAAGAGCAGACTGACCCCACTGTGTCAATGTAACACACCCAGGGAAGAGCAGACTGACCCCACTCTGTCAATGTAACACACCCAGT
The DNA here is from genome assembly GCF_047496795.1 of Chiloscyllium punctatum. Taxonomy (NCBI): domain Eukaryota; kingdom Metazoa; phylum Chordata; class Chondrichthyes; order Orectolobiformes; family Hemiscylliidae; genus Chiloscyllium; species Chiloscyllium punctatum. The sequence continues at coordinate 19,352,713 of NC_092769.1, forward strand.
GAAGAGCAGACTGACCCCACTCTGTCAATATAACACACCCAGGGAAGAGCAGACTGGCCCCACTCTGTCAATGTAACACACGCAGGGAAGAGCAGACTGACCCCACTCTTTCAATGTAACACACCCAGGGAAGAGCAGACTGACCGAACTCTGTCAATGTAACACACCCAGGGAAGAGCAGACTGGCCCCACTCTGTCAATAAAACACCCCCAGGGAAGAGCAGACTCACCCCACTCTGTCGATGTAACACCCCCAGGGAAGAGCAGACTGACCCAACTCTGTCAATATAACACACCCAGGGAAGAGCAGACTGACCCCATTCTATCAAAGTAACACCCCCAGGGAAGAGCAGACTGACCCCACTCTGTCAATGTAACACACAGGGAAGAGCAGACTGACCCCACTCTGTCAATGTAACACACCCAGGGAAGAGCAGACTGACCCAACTCTGTCAATGTAACACACACATGGAAGAACAGACTGACCCCACTCTGTCAATGTAACACACTCTGTAAAGAGCAGACTGACCCCACTCTGTCAATGTAAAACACACAGGGAAGGGCAGACCGACCCTACTCTGACAATGTAACACACCCAGGGAAGAGCAGACTGACCCTTCTCTGTGAATGCAACACATCCAGGGAAGGGCAGACTGACCCCAATCTGTTAATTTAACACCCCCAGGGAAGAGCAGACTGACCCCACTCTTTCAATGTAACACACGCAGGGAAGTGCAGACTGACCCCACTCTGTTAATGTAACTCACCCAGGGAAGAGCAGACTGACACAACTCTGTCAATGTAACACACCCATGGAAGAACAGACTGACCCCACTATGTCAATGTAACACACCCTGTAAAGAGCAGACTGACCCCACTCTGTCAATGTTACACACACAGGGAAGAGCTGATTGACCCCACTCTGTCAATTTAACGCACCCAGGTTTGAGCACACTGACCCCACTCTGTCAACGTAACACACACAGGGAAGGGCAGACCAACCTAACTCTGTCAATGTAACACACCCTGCAAAGAGCAGACTGACCCCACTCTGTCAATGTAACAGACCCAGGGAAGAGCAGACTAACCCCACTCTGTCAATGTAACAGACCCAGGGAAGAGCAGACTGACCCCAATCTGTCAGTGTAACACACCCAGGGAAGGGCAGACTGACCCCCCTCTGTCAATGTAACACACCCAGGGAAGAGCAGACCGACCCCACTCTGTCAATGTAACACACCCAGGGAAGAGCAGACTGACCCCACTCTGTCAATGTAACCCACCCTGGAAAGAGCAGACTGACCCCACTCTGTCAATGTAACACTACCAGGAAAGAGCAGACTGACCCCACTGTGTCAATGTAACACACCCAGGGAGAAGCAGACTGACCCCACTCTGTCAATGAAACTCACAAAGGGAAGAGCAGACTGACCCCACACTGTTAATGTAACACACCCAGGGAAGAGCAAACTGATTCCACTCTGTCGAGAAAAAACACCCAGGGAAGAGCAGACTCACCCCACTCTGTCAATGTAACCCACCCAGGGAAGAGCAGACTGACCCTTCTCTGTCAATGTATCACACCCAGGGAAGAGCAGACTGACCCCATTCTATCAAAGTAACACCCCCAGGGAAGAGCAGACTGACCCAACTCTGTCAATGTAACACACACATGGAAGAACAGACTGACTCCACTCTGTCAATGTAACACACCCAGGGAAGAGCAGACTGACCCAACTCTGTCAATGTAACACACACATGGAAGAACAGACTGACCCCACTCTGTCAATGTAACACACTCTGTAAAGAGCAGACTGACCCCACTCTGTCAATGTAACACACCCAGGGAAGAGCAGACTCACCCCACTCTGTCAATATAACACACCCAGGGAAGAGCAGACTGGCCCCACTCTGTCAATAAAACACCACCAGGGAAGAGCAGACTGACCCCATTCTAGCAAAGTAACACACCCAGGGAAGAGCAGACTGACCCCACTCTGTCACTGTAACACACCCACGGAAGAGCAGACTGACCTCACTCTGTCAATTTAACACCCCCAGGGAAGAGCAGACTGACCGCACTCTTTCAATGTAACACCCCCCAGGGAAGAGCAGACTGACTCCACTCTGTCAATGTAAGACCCCCAGGGAAGAGCAGACAGAGCACACTCTGTCAATGTAACACACCCAGGGAGGAGCAGACTGACCCCACTCTGTCAATGTAACAGACCCAGGGAAGAGCAGACTGACCCCAATCTGTCAGTGTAACACACCCAGGGAAGGGCAGACTGACCCCCCTCTGTCAATGTAACACACCCAGGGAAGAGCAGACCGACCCCACTCTGTCAATGTAACACACCCAGGGAAGAGCAGACTGACCCCACTCTGTCAATGTAACCCACCCTGGAAAGAGCAGACTGACCCCACTCTGTCAATGTAACACTACCAGGAAAGAGCAGACTGACCCCACTGTGTCAATGTAACACACCCAGGGATGAGCAGACTGACCCCACTCTGTCAATGAAACTCACAAAGGGAAGAGCAGACTGACCCTTCTCTGTCAATGTAACACACCCAGGGAAGGGCAGACTGACCTCACTCTGTCAACGTAACCCACCCAGGAAAGAGCAGACTGACCCCACTCTATCAATGTAACACACCCAGGGAAGAGCAGACTGACCCCACTCTGTCAATGTAACACCGACAGGGAATAGCACACTGACCCCTCTCTGTCAATGTAACCCACCCAGGAAAGAGCAGACTGACCCCACTCTGTCAATGTAACACTACCAGGAAAGAGCAGACTGACCCCACTGTGTCAATGTAACACACCCAGGGAAGAGCAGACTGACCCCACTCTGTCAATGTAACACACCCAGTGAAGAGCAGACTGACCCCACTCTGTCAATATAACACACCCAGGGAAGAGCAGACTGGCCCCACTCTGTCAATGTAACACACGCAGGGAAGAGCAGACTGACCCCACTCTTTCAATGTAACACACCCAGGGAAGAGCAGACTGACCGAACTCTGTCAATGTAACACACCCAGGGAAGAGCAGACTGGCCCCACTCTGTCAATAAAACACCCCCAGGGAAGAGCAGACTCACCCCACTCTGTCGATGTAACACCCCCAGGGAAGAGCAGACTGACCCAACTCTGTCAATATAACACACCCAGGGAAGAGCAGACTGACCCCATTCTATCAAAGTAACACCCCCAGGGAAGAGCAGACTGACCCCACTCTGTCAATGTAACACACAGGGAAGAGCAGACTGACCCCACTCTGTCAATGTAACACACCCAGGGAAGAGCAGACTGACACAACTCTGTCAATGTAACACACACATGGAAGAACAGACTGACCCCACTCTGTCAATGTAACACACTCTGTAAAGAGCAGACTAACCCCACTCTGTCAATGTAAAACACACAGGGAAGGGCAGACCGACCCTACTCTGACAATGTAACACACCCAGGGAAGAGCAGACTGACCCTTCTCTGTGAATGCAACACATCCAGGGAAGGGCAGACTGACCCCAATCTGTTAATTTAACACCCCCAGGGAAGAGCAGACTGACCCCACTCTTTCAATGTAACACACGCAGGGAAGTGCAGACTGACCCCACTCTGTTAATGTAACTCACCCAGGGAAGAGCAGACTGACACAACTCTGTCAATGTAACACACCCATGGAAGAACAGACTGACCCCACTATGTCAATGTAACACACCCTGTAAAGAGCAGACTGACCCCACTCTGTCAATGTTACACACACAGGGAAGAGCTGACTGACCCCACTCTGTCAATTTAACGCACCCAGGTTTGAGCACACTGACCCCACTCTGTCAACGTAACACACACAGGGAAGGGCAGACGAACCTAACTCTGTCAATGTAACACACCCTGCAAAGAGCAGACTGACCCCACTCTGTCAATGTAACAGACCCAGGTTTGAGCACACTGACCCCACGCTGTCAATGTAAACCACCCAGGAAAGAGCAGACTGACCCCACTCTGTCAATGTAACACACACAGGGAAGAGCAGACTGACCCCACTCTGTCAATGTAACACACCCAGGGAAGAGCAGACTGACCCCACTCTGTCAATATAACACACCCAGGGAAGAGCAGACTGGCCCCACTCTGTCAATAAAACACCCCCAGGGAAGAGCAGACTCACCCCACTCTGTCGATGTAACACCCCCAGGGAATAGCAGACTGACCCAACTCTGTCAATATAACACACCCAGGGAAGAGCAGACTGACCCCATTCTAGCAAAGTAACACACCCAGGGAAGAGCAGACTGACCCCACTCTGTCACTGTAACACACCCACGGAAGAGCAGACTGACCTCACTCTGTCAATTTAACACCCCCAGGGAAGAGCAGACTGACCGCACTCTTTCAATGTAACAGACCCAGGGAAGAGCAGACTGAGCACACTCTGTCAATGTAACACACCCAGGGAAGAGCAGACTGACCCCACTCTGTCAATGTAACAGACCCAGGGAAGAGCAGACTGACCCTTCTCTGTCAATGTAACACACCCAGGGAAGGGCAGACTGACCCCCCTCGGTCAATGTAACCCACCCAGGAAAGAGCAGACTGAACCCACTCTGTCAATATAACACACCCAGGGAAGAGCAGACTGGCCCCACTCTGTCAATAAAACACCCCCAGGGAAGAGCAGACTCACCCCACTCTGTCGATGTAACACCCCCAGGGAAGAGCAGACTGACCCAACTCTGTCAATATAACACACCCAGGGAAGAGCAGACTGACCCCATTCTATCAAAGTAACAGCCCCAGGGAAGAGCAGACTGACCCCACTCTGTCAATGTAACACACAGGGAAGAGCAGACTGACCCCACTCTGTCAATGTAACACCCCAGGGAAGAGCAGACTGACCCAACTCTGTCAATGTAACACACACATGGAAGAACAGACTGACCCCACTCTGTCAATGTAACACACTCTGTAAAGAGCAGACTGACCCCACTCTGTCAATGTAAAACACACAGGGAAGGGCAGACCGACCCTACTCTGACAATGTAACACACCCAGGGAAGAGCAGACTGACCCTTCTCTGTGAATGCAACACATCCAGGGAAGGGCAGACTGACCCCAATCTGTTAATTTAACACCCCCAGGGAAGAGCAGACTGACCCCACTCTTTCAATGTAACACACGCAGGGAAGTGCAGACTGACCCCACTCTGTTAATGTAACTCACCCAGGGAAGAGCAGACTGACACAACTCTGTCAATGTAACACACCCATGGAAGAACAGACTGACCCCACTATGTCAATGTAACACACCCTGTAAAGAGCAGACTGACCCCACTCTGTCAATGTTACACACACAGGGAAGAGCTGACTGACCCCACTCTGTCAATTTAACGCACCCAGGTTTGAGCACACTGACCCCACTCTGTCAACGTAACACACACAGGGAAGGGCAGACCAACCTAACTCTGTCAATGTAACACACCCTGCAAAGAGCAGACTGACCCCACTCTGTCAATGTAACAGACCCAGGGAAGAGCAGACTAACCCCACTCTGTCAATGTAACAGACCCAGGGAAGAGCAGACTGACCCCACTCTGTCAATGTAACCCACCCTGGAAAGAGCAGACTGACCCCACTCTGTCAATGTAACACTACCAGGAAAGAGCAGACTGACCCCACTGTGTCAATGTAACACACCCAGGGAGAAGCAGACTGACCCAACTCTGTCAATGAAACTCACAAAGGGAAGAGCAGACTGACCCCACACTGTTAATGTAACACACCCAGGGAAGAGCAAACTGATTCCACTCTGTCGATATAAAACACCCAGGGAAGAGCAGACTCACCCCACTCTGTCAATGTAACCCACCCAGGGAAGAGCAGACTGACCCTTCTCTGTCAATGTATCACACCCAGGGAAGAGCAGACTGACCCCATTCTATCAAAGTAACACCCCCAGGGAAGAGCAGACTGACCCAACTCTGTCAATGTAACACACACATGGAAGAACAGACTGACTCCACTCTGTCAATGTAACACACCCAGGGAAGAGCAGACTGACCCCACTCTGTCAATGTAACACACCCAGGGAAGAGCAGACTGACCCAACTCTGTTAATGTAACACACACATGGAAGAACAGACTGACCCCACTCTGTCAATGTAACACACTCTGTAAAGAGCAGACTGACCCCACTCTGTCAATGTAACACACCCAGGGAAGAGCAGACTCACCCCACTCTGTCAATATAACACACCCAGGGAAGAGCAGACTGGCCCCACTCTGTCAATAAAACACCACCAGGGAAGAGCAGACTGACCCCATTCTAGCAAAGTAACACACCCAGGGAAGAGCAGACTGACCCCACTCTGTCACTGTAACACACCCACGGAAGAGCAGACTGACCTCACTCTGTCAATTTAACACCCCCAGGGAAGAGCAGACTGACCGCACTCTTTCAATGTAACACCCCCCAGGGAAGAGCAGACTGACTCCACTCTGTCAATGTAAGACCCCCAGGGAAGAGCAGACAGAGCACACTCTGTCAATGTAACACACCCAGGGAAGAGCAGACTGACCCCACTCTGTCAATGTAACAGACCCAGGGAAGAGCAGACTGACCCCAATCTGTCAGTGTAACACACCCAGGGAAGGGCAGACTGACCCCCCTCTGTCAATGTAACACACCCAGGGAAGAGCAGACCGACCCCACTCTGTCAATGTAACACACCCAGGGAAGAGCAGACTGACCCCACTCTGTCAATGTAACCCACCCTGGAAAGAGCAGACTGACCCCACTCTGTCAATGTAACACTACCAGGAAAGAGCAGACTGACCCCACTGTGTCAATGTAACACACCCAGGGATGAGCAGACTGACCCCACTCTGTCAATGAAACTCACAAAGGGAAGAGCAGACTGACCCTTCTCTGTCAATGTAACACACCCAGGGAAGGGCAGACTGACCTCACTCTGTCAACGTAACCCACCCAGGAAAGAGCAGACTGACCCCACTCTATCAATGTAACACACCCAGGGAAGAGCAGACTGACCCCACTCTGTCAATGTAACACCGACAGGGAATAGCACACTGACCCCTCTCTGTCAATGTAACCCACCCAGGAAAGAGCAGACTGACCCCACTCTGTCAATGTAACACTACCAGGAAAGAGCAGACTGACCCCACTGTGTCAATGTAACACACCCAGGGAAGAGCAGACTGACCCCACTCTGTCAATGTAACACACCCAGTGAAGAGCAGACTGACCCCACTCTGTCAATATAACACACCCAGGGAAGAGCAGACTGGCCCCACTCTGTCAATGTAACACACGCAGGGAAGAGCAGACTGACCCCACTCTTTCAATGTAACACACCAAGGGAAGAGCAGACTGACCGAACTCTGTCAATGTAACACACCCAGGGAAGGGCAGACTGACCCCCCTCGGTCAATGTAACCCACCCAGGAAAGAGCAGACTGACCGCACTCTTTCAATGTAACAGACCCAGGAAAGAGCAGACTGACCCCACTCTTTCAATGTAACAGACCCAGGGAAGAGCAGACTGACCCTTCTCTGTCAATGTAACACACCCAGGGAAGGGCAGACTGACCCCCCTCGGTCAATGTAACCCACCCAGGAAAGAGCAGACTGACCCCACTCTGTCAATGTAACACACCCAGGGAAGAGCAGACTGACCCCACTCTGTCAATGTAATACCGACAGGGAATAGCACACTGACCCCTCTCTGTCAATGTAACCCACCCAGGAAAGAGCAGACTGACCCCACTCTGTCAATGTAACACTACCAGGAAAGAGCAGACTGACCCCACTGTGTCAATGTAACACACCCAGGGAAGAGCAGACTGACCCCACTCTGTCAATGTAACACACCCAGTGAAGAGCAGACTGACCCCACTCTGTCAATATAACACACCCAGGGAAGAGCAGACTGGCCCCACTCTGTCAATGTAACACACGCAGGGAAGAGCAGACTGACCCCACTCTTTCAATGTAACACACCCAGGGAAGAGCAGACTGACCGAACTCTGTCAATGTAACACACCCAGGGAAGAGCAGACTGGCCCCACTCTGTCAATAAAACACCCCCAGGGAAGAGCAGACTCACCCCACTCTGTCGATGTAACACCCCCAGGGAAGAGCAGACTGACCCAACTCTGTCAATATAACACACCCAGGGAAGAGCAGACTGACCCCATTCTATCAAAGTAACACCCCCAGGGAAGAGCAGACTGACCCCACTCTGTCAATGTAACACACAGGGAAGAGCAGACTGACCCCACTCTGTCAATGTAACACCCCAGGGAAGAGCAGACTGACCCAACTCTGTCAATGTAACACACACATGGAAGAACAGACTGACCCCACTCTGTCAATGTAACACACTCTGTAAAGAGCAGACTGACCCCACTCTGTCAATGTAAAACACACAGGGAAGGGCAGACCGACCCTACTCTGACAATGTAACACACCCAGGGAAGAGCAGACTGACCCTTCTCTGTGAATGCAACACATCCAGGGAAGGGCAGACTGACCCCAATCTGTTAATTTAACACCCCCAGGGAAGAGCAGACTGACCCCACTCTTTCAATGTAACACACGCAGGGAAGTGCAGACTGACCCCACTCTGTTAATGTAACTCACCCAGGGAAGAGCAGACTGACACAACTCTGTCAATGTAACACACCCATGGAAGAACAGACTGACCCCACTATGTCAATGTAACACACCCTGTAAAGAGCAGACTGACCCCACTCTGTCAATGTTACACACACAGGGAAGAGCTGACTGACCCCACTCTGTCAATGTAACACACCCAGGGAAGGGCAGACTGACCCCCCTCGGTCAATGTAACCCACCCAGGAAAGAGCAGACTGACCGCACTCTTTCAATGTAACAGACCCAGGAAAGAGCAGACTGACCCCACTCTTTCAATGTAACAGACCCAGGGAAGAGCAGACTGACCCTTCTCTGTCAATGTAACACACCCAGGGAAGGGCAGACTGACCCCCCTCGGTCAATGTAACCCACCCAGGAAAGAGCAGACTGACCCCACTCTGTCAATGTAACACACCCAGGGAAGAGCAGACTGACCCCACTCTGTCAATGTAACACCGACAGGGAATAGCACACTGACCCCTCTCTGTCAATGTAACCCACCCAGGAAAGAGCAGACTGACCCCACTCTGTCAATGTAACACTACCAGGAAAGAGCAGACTGACCCCACTGTGTCAATGTAACACACCCAGGGAAGAGCAGACTGACCCCACTCTGTCAATGTAACACACCCAGTGAAGAGCAGACTGACCCCACTCTGTCAATATAACACACCCAGGGAAGAGCAGACTGGCCCCACTCTGTCAATGTAACACACGCAGGGAAGAGCAGACTGACCCCACTCTTTCAATGTAACACACCCAGGGAAGAGCAGACTGACCGAACTCTGTCAATGTAACACACCCAGGGAAGAGCAGACTGGCCCCACTCTGTCAATAAAACACCCCCAGGGAAGAGCAGACTCACCCCACTCTGTCGATGTAACACCCCCAGGGAAGAGCAGACTGACCCAACTCTGTCAATAAAACACCCCCAGGGAAGAGCAGACTCACCCCACTCTGTCGATGTAACACCCCCAGGGAAGAGCAGACTGACCCAACTCTGTCAATATAACACACCCAGGGAAGAGCAGACTGACCCCATTCTATCAAAGTAACACCCCCAGGGAAGAGCAGACTGACCCCACTCTGTCAATGTAAAACACACAGGGAAGGGCAGACCGACCCTACTCTGACAATGTAACACACCCAGGGAAGAGCAGACTGACCCTTCTCTGTGAATGCAACACATCCAGGGAAGGGCAGACTGACCCCAATCTGTTAATTTAACACACCCAGGGAAGAGCAGACTGACCCCACTCTTTCAATGTAACACACGCAGGGAAGTGCAGACTGACCCCACTCTGTTAATGTAACTCACCCAGGGAAGAGCAGACTGACACAACTCTGTCAATGTAACACACCCATGGAAGAACAGACTGACCCCACTATGTCAATGTAACACACCCTGTAAAGAGCAGACTGACCCCACTCTGTCAATGTTACAAACACAGGGAAGAGCTGACTGACCCCACTCTGTCAATTTAACGCACCCAGGTTTGAGCACACTGACCCCACTCTGTCAACGTAACACACACAGGGAAGGGCAGACCAACCTAACTCTGTCAATGTAACACACCCTGCAAAGAGCAGACTGACCCCACTCTGTCAATGTAACAGACCCAGGTTTGAGCACACTGACCCCACGCTGTCAATGTAAACCACCCAGGAAAGAGCAGACTGACCCCACTCTGTCAATGTAACACACACAGGGAAGAGCAGACTGACCCCACTCTGTCAATGTAACACACCCAGGGAAGAGCAGACTGACCCCACTCTGTCAATATAACACACCCAGGGAAGAGCAGACTGGCCCCACTCTGTCAATAAAACACCCCCAGGGAAGAGCAGACTCACCCCACTCTGTCGATGTAACACCCCCAGGGAATAGCAGACTGACCCAACTCTGTCAATATAACACACCCAGGGAAGAGCAGACTGACCCCATTCTAGCAAAGTAACACACCCAGGGAAGAGCAGACTGACCAAACTCTGTCACTGTAACACACCCACGGAAGAGCAGACTGACCTCACTCTGTCAATTTAACACCCCCAGGGAAGAGCAGACTGACCGCACTCTTTCAATGTAACAGACCCAGGGAAGAGCAGACTGAGCACACTCTGTCAATGTAACACACCCAGGGAAGAGCAGACTGACCCCACTCTGTCAATGTAACAGACCCAGGGAAGAGCAGACTGACCCCAATCTGTCAGTGTAACACACCCAGGGAAGGGCAGACTGACCCCCCTCGGTCAATGTAACACACCCAGGGAAGAGCAGACCGACCCCACTCTGTCAATGTAACACACCCAGGGAAGAGCAGACTGACCCCACTCTGTCAATGTAACCCACCCAGGAAAGAGCAGACTGACCCCACTCTGTCAATGTAACACACCCAGGGAAGAGCAGACTGACCCCACTCTGTCAATGTAACACCGACAGGGAATAGCACACTGACCCCTCTCTGTCAATGTAACCCACCCAGGAAAGAGCAGACTGACCCCACTCTGTCAATGTAACACTACCAGGAAAGAGCAGACTGACCCCACTGTGTCAATGTAACACACCCAGGGAAGAGCAGACTGACCCCACTCTGTCAATGTAACACACCCAGTGAAGAGCAGACTGACCCCACTCTGTCAATATAACACACCCAGGGAAGAGCAGACTGGCCCCACTCTGTCAATGTAACACACGCAGGGAAGAGCAGACTGACCCCACTCTTTCAATGTAACACACCCAGGGAAGAGCAGACTGACCGAACTCTGTCAATGTAACACACCCAGGGAAGAGCAGACTGGCCCCACTCTGTCAATAAAACACCCCCAGGGAAGAGCAGACTCACCCCACTCTGTCGATGTAACACCCCCAGGGAAGAGCAGACTGACCCAACTCTGTCAATAAAACACCCCCAGGGAAGAGCAGACTCACCCCACTCTGTCGATGTAACACCCCCAGGGAAGAGCAGACTGACCCAACTCTGTCAATATAACACACCCAGGGAAGAGCAGACTGACCCCATTCTATCAAAGTAACACCCCCAGGGAAGAGCAAACTGACCCCACTCTGTCAATGTAAAACACACAGGGAAGGGCAGACCGACCCTACTCTGACAATGTAACACACCCAGGGAAGAGCAGACTGACCCTTCTCTGTGAATGCAACACATCCAGGGAAGGGCAGACTGACCCCAATCTGTTAATTTAACACACCCAGGGAAGAGCAGACTGACCCCACTCTTTCAATGTAACACACGCAGGGAAGTGCAGACTGACCCCACTCTGTTAATGTAACTCACCCAGGGAAGAGCAGACTGACACAACTCTGTCAATGTAACACACCCATGGAAGAACAGACTGACCCCACTATGTCAATGTAACACACCCTGTAAAGAGCAGACTGACCCCACTCTGTCAATGTTACACACACAGGGAAGAGCTGACTGACCCCACTCTGTCAATTTAACGCACCCAGGTTTGAGCACACTGACCCCACTCTGTCAACGTAACACACACAGGGAAGGGCAGAC